>NC_092335.1:39774537-40083055 GCF_046630445.1 Rutidosis leptorrhynchoides | reverse complement strand
ATAATATATATACTTTGAGTTGTGATCGAGTCTGAGACATGTACACGGGTCACGATACGTATTAATTAATTAGAATGTTATATATTAAACTATATACGAATTATTGAATTTCTAACTGTGGACTTTGAACTATGGACTATCAACAGTGGAAAATTAAAATGAATCAAAATATTGATTATAACATATGAAACTAAACAACTCTTCAAGTTTGCCACTTGAGTTCATCTTAAACCTCATTTGTATCTTGACGATTACAATCTATGTTCAAACCTTTCATGATTCTTGAAAACACCTCAATCGAGAGAAGGAACCAGCCGCACTTCATCTATGGAAGAAAAGATTTATGCATATAGTTATGCACATGAAAAACTCTCAGAAACTGAGTAAACGTTTAACGCGTAGCTGTGCTAATTCCTTTAGTGTTATTATTACCCAAAATAACTTTGCAGTTCTTTTTCAAAATAGCCAATTTTATCACAGCTCCAACAAGACAACTCCGACTTTTCATTCGAAACAAACTTATTATAACCTTGATATATATGCTTGTTCTTTATTGTTACCAGGAAACCTTTCATATTACCATCAGTGTTTAATCATCTAAAAACAAAATTCTCTTGGAACCACCTCGGATTGATAACCGATAATTCAGATATCGTAGCATTAAATGCCGAGAAAACAGAAAAATTGTAGATGGTCTGAACAGTCAAAAGTTTGATGATAAAGAAGGGAGTGTTAGGAACGCTCGATAGAAAATTTGGTACTGAAAAACAGATTGAGTTAACCATGAAGGAGACCAAGGACAAATACAAGGACCAAACCCTATATTCAAAGAATCCAGGTAATTCTGAATCTGATGAAATCTTTAGAGAATATCTTGCTCCGAAGTCATGTTAAAATCTTGCGGAAAATTTTTCCTCATCAACCTTCGAACTTAGAAATTCCAAAATATCATCATAAATATCTTCGATATTTCTGAGGATATTTTCATAAATATTCTCGTCCGAAATTATCTACCTCTTCGTGTTTTCTATATTCTATTATATTGGAAACTTCTATAAAATCTAAGTATAAATTATGAATGAATTGTGGAGAAGTGTTGGGGAACTGATGCATGAGTTAGTATAATATAATGCGCTTGGCCAACGTGATTATATTACAGTAAATCATGCTGAGTTTCTAATGGAACGTGATGATTCACAGATCATAACGTCATCATGTGCCATGTTACATAACTCTTTCATTCTACTTAACTTCTGAACATATCAAGAAAATGTATTCTTGATAATTCTATCTTCTGTAATTTTGATAAATTTGAAAATCAAATCGTGCTATCACATTCTACCCTGCTTAGAACATTATAATAATTCGAAACTCTATATCTACGAATTCTGGACCATTATTCACTTGACTTGGAGTCGGGAAGAAAAAAAAAACAAGAGCATGGAGCTCCAAAAAATAAAGGAAAATATAAAGCCCAACAACAATACCGGAATTACGAACCGTGGATATTAATACGAATAGCAATATAAAGACTCGGGAGAACTAGAAACACTATAAACCCAAAAGCATAGTAGAAGTAGACAGATTCCTCCGGTGGTAGATGAAAAAGAAGAATGATCAATATGAAAGTCAGGAATATAACCAGAATTAAAAACTGGATGAAGCATATTGATTGATGATTTGGAAGAATAAATTAAAGTATAGAAATTGGAAGTGATGGGAAGTAATGGAACGGAAGAAGTTCATTTATAGTGAAAATACCAGACAGAGCAATCGAGACAGATGATCTCACTTAATTATAGAGATCTTATTTTCCATAAATCCCGAAGAAATCAGATCTTATAAATATCAAGATTTTCTTTAAATCCCTTGAATTCCGGAATTCAACCAAAACAATGTCAAAAGATAAGATGCACCTTATTTTTCTAAATTCAACTATAACTACGTCAAAAGTTAAATCACTATCTCAATCTTTTGTGATAGCTTCATTCGTACTCTTCGAATAATCGAATTATTTATTCCATATTACTCAATGATGATAAAATTTTATTTATCAACTCATATTCGTCATAAAAACATGTTCACTGTTAAGTATGACAACCTCACTCAAATTTCAGGACGAAATTTCTTTAACGGGTAGGTACTGTGACGACCCGGGAATTTCCGACCAAATTTAAACTTAATCTTTGAATGATTTCGACATTCTAAGCAAAGTCTATTTAATTGAGTCTCAAAATTTTTGAACTGTTTTCTTACATTCATTAAACCCTGACGCTCACAACGATTCACGAACCACTAATTGTAATTAAATACATATATATTTGAATATATGATTATATAATAATAATTTGAAATATAATTAGATATATATATATATATATATATATATATATATATATATATATATATATATATATATATTGTTGTTATTAAAGTTATTATTAGTAATATCATTATTAAGTATTATTTGTATTATTATTATTATTAGTAAGTAAGATTATTATAAATATAATTATAACTATTAATTATTAATATTATTATCATTATTACTTCTATTATTATTACCATTAGTTTCATTATTATTAATAAAATTAAAATGAAATACTAATGTTTATAAAATGAATATTATTTTGCTTCTTTATATAATTATTACACAAATAAATATATATACATATATAATGATATGTAAGGATGCAAATGCAGATATATACGTAAATACATACATATACATATGTACAGAAATACCTAATTACACACACACACACACACACACACACACACACATATATATATATATATATATATATATATATATATATATATATATATATATATATATATATATATATATAAATAAGACTGTATATATATAAAAAATAGATATATCTATATACATATATACAGATACATAATATAGGAAATTAGTAATTGGAATCTGTATTATATATATATACGTATTATATACAGATGTATACATATAAATATTGTATATACGTCACCAAATACATCAATATGTATTCTGTTTTACATCAAAAATTCAACTGTATCTAATTAGTCCTTTTGCCTCCAATTACGTACCTGAATCCTTTGTAATCACAGATAAAATCAAATTCTGTTTGATATCGCTTTCTACCTTTATTTATTTTGTTCTCTACAATTTGGATTAAACTGTGTCAAGATTCGTTATATGATAATTCAATTGACTTAATGTTATGGATTAAACAATTAACACTTCACTCTCTATTATCCAATATCAATTACAACAAACATTTTCATCTAATAAATTTCAATAGGACATATACAGCTGGCTTCCCGTTTCTAATTTAGATGATCACAAAACCACAACCTTTCTAACAAGACCCATATCATCATCTTCACCAAACCTTCATCTTTCTTCAAATCAATCCGCCACCTTCACTACCTCTTTAAATCATCACTATAAACCATAACCACCGATTGATTGGTTACATTGAACACGCCTAATATCATTGCACCCCTCCTCCATCAACCACCATCACACGAACCACCATTCAACCGTCACCTAATTCCTTCTCTCTCTTCTCTCTCTCTTCTAATATTTTTCATATTAAACAGCCATGACCTCACCTCTTCACCACCATATCTCTCTTTTATTTCTACTCAATTCCAACCTACTACAACTGCCACGATGACGTTTTCATTTATGCTGCGGTTTTTTTTTTCTAGTCCTAAGAAAAACCCACTTGCTAATTATATACAAGTATCAAGTAATAATATATGTGGTAGGTATTACTTTATTCTGTTGGTCGACAAGTAATTGGGCAAGTAAGACCCACCCCAAATTACTTTCCATTTCAAATGAAAAGCTAAAGGTACCGGTAATGATTCATTTTATTTAGTGGTGAAGGCAATCGATTAGTAGAAGAGCCAATTTCGGTTCATTTGCCTACGTGAAATTCCATAAGATGGAACATCGTATTTTTTTTATTTGTCTATTATATTACTCAAAAATCTCGACTGTTAATCCTTTAAAGATATCGTAAAACTCAAGTAGGCGTAGGTCGTATCTTAATGATGAACAATATCGTGAGGGTCACAATTAGACTATGGAAATGATGAGGATACGGGTGTATTATGACGGTGATAAATTGCCACGAAAGGAGTTATATTTAGGATGATGATTGATAATGATATAGATGATAGTTAGATCTAAATAATGATGATGATAGGGTTATCTAACATGAATGGTGATGCATGATGACGAGAGGAGAAGATAATATTTAGGATGATGATGATCGATAAGATGATGGTGTATAGGATTTAGTTTAATGATTTAAACCAGAAAATCGAAGATAGCTGAATTGTTTGTGTGAGTGACGGAGTAGCAAGAGGTCGTGGGTTCAATCCTTGGCCAATGCAAATTTTTTTTTATTAACAGATTTGTTTGGGCTGTGGGACTATTTCTCTTGGGCTTATGAATGTAGACTAAGTCATTTCTGTTGGGCTTCAGTTAAATTAAGATGTTGGGCCATGTATAACAACCCTCACTTTTCGACTTCCGATTTTACTAAAATACCTAGAGTTGTTATATACGAATAAATTTAACATTGACCGAATAAACGTACGCTTAAAATAAATAATATAATTATAAATATTATAAATAAGATTATGATATATAATATAACATAATTACATCAATGAATATATATATAATATTTATATTACTTTTGTTATTTAGTTAATAGAATATATAATTAACTAAATAATACATAATATTATAACATTTATAAAACTAATAAAAACAATAAATTAATAATCATAAATTTTAATTTTTATAAAAACTAAATATAATAATAATTTTTATATAAAATTCGTATTTAATAATTAAACAAATATAGAAATAAAATGTTAAATGTTCTTAGAAATATATTAAACAAATTTTTTTTTAGAATTTTATACAAAAAAAAAAATCAAAACTATATCTACTTTTAATAAATAAATACAAAAATACAAACTACTTTTTCTTTTAAGATTTACTTTTAATAAAAATACAAACTACTTTTATTTTAAGATTTACTTTTAATAAAAATACAAACTAATTTTTCTTATTTTAACTTTTAAGATTTACTTTTAATAAAAATACAAACTACTTTTTATTATTTTAACTTTTAAGATTTATTTTTAATAAAAATACAAACTACTTTTTCTTATTTTAACTTTTAAGATTTACTTTTAATAAAAATACAAAATACTTTTTTTATTTTAACTTTTAAGATTTTACTTTTAATAAAAATACAAACTACTTTTTCTTATTTTAACTTTTATGATTTTACTTTTAATAAAAATACAAACTACTTTTTCTTATTTTAACTTTTAAGATTTACTTTTAATAAAAATACAAAATACTTTTTCTTATTTTAACTTTTAAGATTTACTTATTGTATTTTAATTTTTTTTTACCTAACATTTTCAACTATAAATACCACATACATTTCTCATTTCAAACTTATACCATAATCTCTCATTTCTCTCTTAAAGAACTACTTCTAGTTGATATCTCGGTCACTTACTTTCTTTACTTTCCTTTCTTGCGTGGAATACTTCAACTGCTATTTAAGGTGAGTTTCATTTGCTCCCTTTTTATATATATTTTTGGGCTGAGAATACATGCGCTGATTTATAAATGTTTTACGAAATAGGCACAAGTACTAAAACTAATTCTATGTGGGTTTAAACCAGAAATATACCCTTAGCTTGGTAACATTAAACTACTTGTCTATGTACGGTAGGCGCGAATCCTAAAGATAGATCTATTGGGTCTGACAAACCCCATCCTGACTATGGGATGCTTTAGTACTTCGAGGTTATTTTAAACACACCTGATCTGGTGTACTTCAGAGGGTAAAACATGAACGTTAAGGCTTGTTACCGGGTGCCTACAACTTATAGAATGCTTTTATACACTTGCTAGTGTACGGATATTTATGAAACTGAAATCTTGTGGCCTATTATTATAACGGAAATGATTGATTTTGATAAACTAATGAACTCACCAACCTTTTTGGTTGACACTTTAAGCATGTTTTGTCTCAGGTGACGAATAAGATGATTGCCATGATTGCTACCTGATGAATTGAATGCTGCTACATGGAGTCTTCATTTCATTACATTTACTTTGCATTAAGACTATTATTATTATTTCAGTTTAAATTTGATGTAAAACTTTTAATGCTTCCGCTGTTTTATTAATAAATGTTTTATTCAAAACGTCTCATATAGAGTCGTTCTCGTTTATACAACTGTGATTTGATATACTTAGTCACAAATACCCTAGGCCCTAATTTGGGGGTGTGACAGATTGGTATCAGAGCAGGTTGTTGTAGAGAATCAGGATTGCATTTTATGTGTGCCTTATACAATTAGGTACCTTAGCAATATAGGACTACAATTTTCCTTGACCATAGTGCCTTTAATTGTTGCCTTTAATTGATAAATACTACACTATACCTTGGAAACTATACTTAAATCTTAAGATTATAACATACACGATAATGTGAAATTACTCGAACGTCAACGCTACTTAAGGCCTAGGGTGATCCTTGGTACCACTATGGGACGCTTGTGGATTTCGAATGCCAAACTTAGATTTTGGTCGAGAATTCCTGGGCCAACCGGTAACAATTGATCATTCAAGTGACTCGGCGGTGGCATAGATGTTTGGGTATGGTGCACAATATCAAACCTGACTATAGTGATCATACAACACTTAGTCACTTACGCACTTAATAAGTGGTGAACTTATTAAGAACAACTCACCTAGTCATCTATCCTGGTTTTGTGTATTACATATGTATTACATGAAATATTATCCAAGATTTTTGAAACTCCTATAATTCATACTCAAACGTATATAACTCCCTGTTATATCACGAACCTATATGCCTTATGCCTTTATGCATCGGTTTGCGAACCGGGAAATGTCATTGGGTTATCACAGTATACGAATTGAAAGTCTTTAATCGAAAGATTATTAGATTACATACTTATCATTTTATAATCTCGACACGTCATACTGCCATTATTAGAGTATAGACAAATCATATCTTAGCATATCTATTCCCAATAAACCTTGTCTAACACTTTTCCTAAATTTCCTCCGTAAATTACGGAAATCTTTCTGCTATATATACGTATTCAAGGAGATGAATATATCATTCAATATTCAACACCCATTTCATATCAAACCCTATTCCAAACACATAATATGGATTTCTCACCTAATTCCTCAAGTTCTTCTAGCTCCAAAGATAGCGTGACAGGAGCACACCCACCGATCAATTACCGTGATTTCTTTAGAAAATGGGGATGGGTTCGCGAAATACTCACCCTATGGAGAAATGAAGAAGGTACTCCTTATCACGAGCCAAACTTACCACCAAACGTCGGAGTACTCGATCCTCTTACTGGCGAACCTGTTCGCAATACCGTTTTCACTCTTTTCGCAAGGATTTTCCGCCTCGAAGGTCGACTCGATGTAACCAATGACAATATTCGTCCTCTACTCTCGAATTCTAACCAGAAAGGGTTATTAGAAGAAGTTAGAAGACTTCGAACTAAATATCAAGAATTGACAAACCTTACAGAGGAATGGGTAGAACAAATCCATAGACTCGAGCGTAAAGTAGAAACCCTGGAGGAAATAGTGCGCGATTTGGTAGCTAGGCTCACACTTACTAACCAAGTACCATAAGCAGCACCAACAGCAGCACCAGCACCAGCACCAACACCAGCAGTACTATCAGCATCACCACCAACAGCATCAGCTTCACCAACAACAACATCAGCATCCCACGTCTCAACATCATAATCGGTACCTCAAACATCGACATCATACGCCATAGATACTAAGGAATATTAGTAATAATGAGTTAAGATGTATTGACTCATTCTTCCTGAAGAATTATATATGTATACTTTATATATATATGGTTTGGAACAATAATAAATCTTTTCGTACTAAACTATTACGTGTGAATCTTAACTAGTATTTACTACTTGGTTAATTCATATCACTAATACGCTATGATGTACATCCTTCGTTAATGACTTAAAAATCATTAATCACTGCTTCAGTACAATAAACTCCATTTCATAATAAACTAAGTGTATTATTCAAATGCATGTGTGATTTTACACTCCTATTTTTTGATGTACTCGAAAATTTCTCGAAAACATCATTTGTGCCTTATGAATTTCACAAGAAATCCACGAGCATCAACATCATTTACTGAGGTATATTAATAACAATGAACGATGAAGTATTGATTCATAACTTCATTAAAGAAATATTCCGCGGCGATTATGTAATCTCTAAAGTTTTGGAGATTATTTATTCTCGTTTCAACCGTAAATCAAATGAGTTTAATATTATATTAACTTATTAAATCCATAATTACATCTGAAGAAAATATATATGTATGTATATTTTCATAAAGATTGTATTTAAAAATTCTTTTGTACAAACTGTTAATTGTGAAAATATTTTAACGGGTAGGTAATACCCAAGAAATATCTAACATTCACATTAATATATTACATTGTACATTCTTCAAAATCCTTGAAAACATATCAGATTGATAATCAATGATTCAGATCAGTTAACCTTGAGAATGCTGATGAAGCAGCAAAAGCTGTAGATGGCCTTAATGACCAGAAGCTTGATAATAAAGAATTGTGTGTTGGAAAAGCTCAAAAGAATATCTGGTATTGAAAGACGGATTGAACAAAACATGAAGGAGACCAAGGACAAATCCCAAGGACTAAACCTATAACCAAAGAATCTAGATGATTCGATTTCTGAAGGAAATCACAGAAGATCTTTTTACGCATTCTAAATCCTTACAGAAGAATTTCTTCATTATCCATCGATTTTAGAAATTCTAAAATATCATCATATCTTTCGTTATAAATATCCTCGATATTTCTAAAGATATCTTCATAACGATTCTTGTCCGCAATTAATTATCTCTTTGCAATATCTTTATTACATCATAAAGGAAAACTGTTTAAGTTTCTATATTCCGTAAAATTTAAATTCAAATTTTGAATGATTTGAAGTAGTGTTGAGAATTGAAGCATGAGTTAGTATAATATAATGACGTCAGGCCAACATGATTATATTACAGTAAGTCATGCTAAATTTTTAATGGAAGATGATGATTCATAGACTTTATAATCATCATTTGCCATGTTACACGACTCTTACATTCTACTTAATCTCTGAACATATCAAGCAAATATATTCTTGATAGTTCTATCCTCAGTAATTCTGGTAATTTACCAAATCAAATCGTGATATTACGCTTAGAACAGTAGGTCCATTCGAAACTTCATACCTACAAATTCTGGACCATTACTCGCTTTACTTAGAGTCGAGAGGAGAATAAAAAGGCAAAGAGCTCCGACATATAAGGGAAAATATGTAGCCCGATAACGATACCGAAATTACAAACCGTGTATATCAATACGTATTGCAACGTAAAGACATGGGAGAATTAAAAACACTATAACCCCAAGGTAATAGTAGAAGAAAACAAATTCCTCTAGTGGTAAATGAAAAAGAAGAATGACTGAAATGATAGTCAGAAAAATATCCAGGATAAGAACTGGATGGAGCATTCTCACAATCTTTGGAAGTATGAATTGAGGAAGAAAGTATAGAAGTGGTGAAGA
This sequence comes from Rutidosis leptorrhynchoides, assembly GCF_046630445.1. Taxonomy (NCBI): domain Eukaryota; kingdom Viridiplantae; phylum Streptophyta; class Magnoliopsida; order Asterales; family Asteraceae; genus Rutidosis; species Rutidosis leptorrhynchoides. Next base: position 40,073,344 of record NC_092335.1, on the reverse strand, counting down.
TAATGAAACGGAAGAAGCTAATTTATAACAAAATTCCAAACACAGCAATTGAAGCAATTCACCTCATTTAATCAAAGAAAATTTCAAATTCCTTAATTACCGGAGAATCAAATCTTATGGATTACGAAGATTTCCTTTAATCCCTTGAATTCCAAAAATCAATCGTGACTACGTCAAAAGTTAAGGCGAACATTTAATTTCTCATTCACTCTTTTACAATAGCTTCGTTTATACGCTTCCTATAATCAAATCGTTTTATCCATATTATTCAGTAGTGATAAAACTTTATTTTTTCAACTTATATTCATCATTACAATATTCTTGTTGTAAACAATGATGATCTCTATCAAACTTCATGACTATAATTTTCATGAACTACTCTCTGTTTTGTCTACCCTAATATTGTGACATAAACACTCAAAGTTTTAAATAAGCTCAATACTATTCATAACACATTTCATGTGTTCAGTTTACTAAAATGCTCGTATAACACCATCATCCCTTTTGAGGATAACCTAGTCAAATGACACTCTTATTAATCCTTTAGATAACCTCCGCACTAATGATAAAATGCACTTTATAGAAGAACCTGTAAGAAATTAGGGTTCGTATTATTTAAATGCATGAAACAGAACAATATTCTATCCGTTGGAATTCACGAAAGGCCCCGAACCTACCTGGGAACGTGAAGACCAAATAAAACGTAAATATCCTCGTTTAGGTACGAACAACGCTGATTGATGGCAAAAACTAAATTTCGGGACGAAATTTCTTTTAACGGGTAGGTACTATAACAACCCTCACTTTTCGACTTCCGATTTTACTAAAATACCTAGAGTTGTTATATACGAATAAATTTAACATTGACCGAATAAACGTACGCTTAAAATAAATAATATAATTATAAATATTATAAATAAGATTATGATATATAATATAACATAATTACATCAATGAATATATATATAATATTTATATTACTTTTGTTATTTAGTTAATAGAATATATAATTAACTAAATAATACATAATATTATAACATTTATAAAACTAATAAAAACAATAAATTAATAATCATAAATTTTAATTTTTATAAAAACTAAATATAATAATAATTTTTATATAAAATTCGTATTTAATAATTAAACAAATATAGAAATAAAATGTTAAATGTTCTTAGAAATATATTAAACAAATTTTTTTTTAGAATTTTATACAAAAAAAAAATCAAAACTATATATACTTTTAATAAATAAATACAAAAATACAAACTACTTTTTCTTTTAAGATTTACTTTTAATAAAAATACAAACTACTTTTATTTTAAGATTTACTTTTAATAAAAATACAAACTACTTTTTCTTATTTTAACTTTTAAGATTTACTTTTAATAAAAATACAAACTACTTTTTCTTATTTTAACTTTTAAGATTTACTTTTAATAAAAATACAAAATACTTTTTTTATTTTAACTTTTAAGATTTTACTTTTAATAAAAATACAAACTACTTTTTCTTATTTTAACTTTTATGATTTTACTTTTAATAAAAATACAAACTACTTTTTCTTATTTTAACTTTTAAGATTTACTTTTAATAAAAATACAAAATACTTTTTCTTATTTTAACTTTTAAGATTTACTTATTTTATTTTAATTTTTTTTTTACCTAACATTTTCAACTATAAATACCACATACATTTCTCATTTCAAACTTATACCTTAATCTCTCATTTCTCTCTTAAAGAACTACTTCTAGTTGATATCTCAGTCACTTACTTTCTTTACTTTCCTTTCTTACGTGGAATACTTCAACTGCTATTTAAGGTGAGTTTCATTTGCTCCCTTTTTATATATATTTTTGGGCTGAGAATACATGCGCTGATTTATAAATGTTTTACGAAATAGGCACAAGTACTAAAACTAATTCTATGTGGGTTTAAACCAGAAATATACCCTTAGCTTGGTAACATTAAACTACTTGTCTATGTACGGTAGGCGCGAATCCTAAAGATAGATCTATTGGGTCTGACAAACCCCATCCTGACTATGGGATGCTTTAGTACTTCGAGGTTATTTTAAACACACCTGATCTGGTGTACTTCAGAGGGTAAAACATGAACGTTAAGGCTTGTTACCGGGTGCCTACAACTTATAGAATGCTTTTATACACTTGCTAGTGTACGGATATTTATGAAACTGAAATCTTGTGGCCTATTATTATAATGGAAATGATTGATTTTGATAAACTAATGAACTCACCAACCTTTTTGGTTGACACTTTAAGCATGTTTTATCTCAGGTGACGAATAAGATGATTGCCATGATTGCTACCTGATGAATTGAATGCTGCTACATGGAGTCTTCATTTCATTACATTTACTTTGCATTAAGACTATTATTATTATTTCAGTTTAAATTTGATGCAAAACTTTTAATGCTTCCGCTGTTTTATTAATAAATGTTTTATTCAAAACGTCTCATATAGAGTCGTTCTCGTTTATACAACTGTGATTTGATATACTTAGTCACAAATACCCTAGGCCCTAATTTGGGGGTGTGACACCATGTTCTTTTATTCTGTTGGGCTTGAATATATTACCGAATTATATGAATATAAATCGCGAATTGGAAGAGAAACAAGTAAGCAGCTCAATGGTTTAGTAGGATGTTCGTTAAGCGAGAGGTCGCAGGTTCAATCCTTGGTTTGTGAATCCGAGATCAACCCTACACTTATTAAATGACGTCGTATGTATTTTTACTACAAAATACAGTATGGTGTGTGACAACCCGGAAATTTCCAACCAAATTTAAACTTTAATCTTTATATGTTTCCGACACGATAAGCAATATTTGTTAAGTTAAATTTCAAGAATTTTAAACTATGTTCATACATTCATTCATCCTCGACCAAGTTCCAACGATTCACGAACCATTAAACGAATATGATTATATATGTATATGTGTATATATATTACAACTTGAAACGTAAACAAAATATTAGATTAAATACTTTATATGATTGTATCTGTTTCAAAATGTTTATCAATGAAATTAGAAGATAAGATCAAATGATTGAATTATCAGATATATTGAATTATGATTACAAGTCTCTGTTGAAAGGCCCACGTTGATTTGATAAATCTTTCCATTTTAACAATATTCGGAAAATGGTAAAGTGATTTATAAATAAGAACAAATTGTTAATCATTGAGAACTAGACAAAGGATAGTGGAAGATTGAATCTCATAAAGACTCGATTGATCTATTTAGTTTCAAACGTACAAAAACGTTTTCAGTTTAAAAAGAACTTTATTATTAAAACGTATATAACTTTTATAAATATCTAGAACCACTTTTGACAACTCATTACTTAACTAGTATGATAAAGATAACGATATATATATTTTATTTTATTAAATATATATAACGATTTAAATTAATATTATATATATTTATACGCGTATTATACGTACATAGTTTTATACTTTTACTATACTTAAACTTTACCTTTACTTTATTTTTACTTTACTTTAACTTTAATAATTCACTTTAATAATTTATACTTTAATAATTCACTTTAATAATTCATACTTTAATAATTCACTTTAATAATTCATACTTTAATAATTCACTTTAATAATTCATACTTTAATAATTCACTTTAATAATTCAAAAATCTATTATAAATAGAATTCAATAGGTTTCATTATTTCATAGAAACTTGAAAATATTTTTCTCTAAACTCTCTCAATCGATTTACATATATATATTTACTCCTTATTATTTCAAGATATTATTAGTATACATAAAATATTACGACGGAGTGCTGTCCGAGTGATTTCGAAATTGTTTTTCGAGTAGGATAGGATTAAGGAAATTATGGGTTATAACTATGGAGGTGATTGAGTATGGTTCATGGGTATGCTCGTGAGGTCAATATAGTGTTTATCATTTCTGTTGCGTCTACGTACCTTTCCTGCAATATTGAATCTCAATATTGATACGTGAGTACTCATAATTTAACTTTTACATACTAATAGTGTATCCCTGACTAGTGCTCGAGTATTTAGGATTATGCATGCTTGTACTTTTGATATTGCCCTTATACAGGTTAGGTTGAATCTTGAATTAGTTACACTTGCGGTTGAGATAAGGTATAAGATATGCATGTCCTTGGAAAGCTAGCGAAAAATTAAGAACTTTTCCTTTAGATATTGAATGGTTTCGATGAACGGATTAGAAGTTATAATCAATTGAATTTTCGATATTTTTATTAAAAATGATTATTATTATCGTCGTTTTTATCGTCGTTCTAGTTTTATCTTATTATTATCATTATTATTATCTTTATCAATAAAAGGGATTTATCATTAAAAATTGTTATTTTTTTATTATTACTATCGTTATTATCGTTAAAGTTATAATTATTATTATTATTATTACTATTATCCAATTATTATTATTATTATTATTAGTATTATTATTATTATTATTATCATTATTAATATATATATCATTATTTAAAAATGGTTATTGTTATTGTTATTATTATTACTATATTATCATTAAGATAATTATTAGTATTATCGTTAATAATGTTATAGTAACTATCATTATTAATATTAGTATAATTAAAACAAATATTTGTAACACCTAATTATTTTGATTACTATTATTATCATTATTATGAACACGATATAACAGACGATTAAAAGCTATTAAATGAAACGATTAGGAAATAATGAGTAAGAGTATCATGATGAAATTAAAATATTATAAGATATTGATTTAGATAAAATTATCGTTCTTATTATTTTTATCATTACTATTATTATTAAAAGTATCGTTAGTATTAAAACTATCATTTTAACAAAAATTATCATTTTAATAGAAATGTCATTGTTACTATAAAATATCATTATTATTATTATTTTAAATAGAATTATTATTTTAAAGATAATATTAAAAATTATCGTAAATATTAAAGTTATCATAATTAGAATTATCGTTTTATCATAATGTCATCTTAGTAATTATAAATATTGATATTTTTATAATAATAATTATTATTACAAAATAATACAACTTTTACTTACTATCATTATAGATATTATTTTATCAAATAAATATGTGATACAAACTTATTTTACTACGTGTAATAACTTACTTTAATAATACCTATCATATTATCTTTATGATATTAAATGAACCCTATAAATTTTATTACTTAATATATATAAAAGTATATTTTATTATATAAATTTAATATAAAATTTTATTTATTAATAAATAAATTATATTATTTACTCTAATAAATCTTTTAAAAATATTTAAAACTATAAAACGACGATATTTAAACTATATATTAATCATGTATAGATTTTTGGAAATTATTTTGAGTCAAATTTACTTTTGTTGACTTTTGCATATTAGTCTCGAGCATTAGGATTGTGGTACACTATGACTTGACCTAATTTGTTAGACAAATATTGACCAACACATAAATATATATAATTAATTTAGGTTCGTGAATCCGAGGCCAACCTTGCACTTGTTCAATGACGTTATATGTATTTTTACTACAAAATACAGTATGGTGAGTTTCATTTGCCTTTTTACCCTTTATATTTTTGGGACTGAGAATACATGCGCTTTTATAAATGTTTGACGAAATAGACACAAGTAATTGAAACTACATTCTATGATTGAATTATCGAAATCGAATATGCCCCTTTTTATTAAAGTCTGGTAATCTAAGAATTAGGGAACAGACACCCTAATTGACGCGAATCCTAAAGATAGATCTATTGGGCCTAACAAACCCCATCCAAAGTACCGGATGCTTTAGTACTTCGAAATTTATATCATGTCCGAAGGAGGATCCCGAAATGATAGGGGATATTCTTATATGTATCTAGTTAATGTCGGTTACCAGGTGTTCACCATATGAATGATTATTTTTGTCTCTATGCATGGGACGTATATTTATGAGAACTGAAAATGAAATTCTTGTGGTCTATTAAAATGATGGAAAAAAATGATTATGATAAACTAATGAACTCACCAACTTTTTGGTTGACACTTTAAAGCATGTTTATTCTCAGGTGTTAAAGAAATCTTCCGCTGTGCATTTGCTCATTTTAAAGATATTACTTGGAGTCTTTCATAGTATATTTCGAAGAACGTTGCATTCGAGTCATTGAGTTCATCAAAGATTATTATTAAATCAATTTATAGTTGGATAGTGGATATTATGAAATGGTATGCATGCCTGTCAATTTTCGATGTAAAGAAAGTTTGTCTTTTAAAAACGAATGCAATGTTTGTAAAATGTATCATATAGAGGTCAAATACCTCGCAATGTAATCAACTATTGTGAATCGTTTATAATGTATATGAACGGGTCCTTTCAGTTGGTATCAGAGCGGTGGTCTTAGCGAACCAGGTCTGCATTAGTGTGTCTAACTGATAAGTCGATAGGATGCATTAGTGAGTCTGGACTTCGACCGTGTCTGCATGTCAAAAGTTTTACTTATCATTTTGTGTCGAAAATTAACTACTTATCATCCTCAGGAAATTACCTGCTTATCATTTTTAGTCTAAGACACGTCTTGCTGCATTGATTGCATGAATAGTGTATAGACAAAAATTCATATCTTAGCATATCTGCTAAATCATATCTTATCGTATCTGTTACTTTAAACTTTGCCTGACATATCCCGTATAGTCCTCCGTAATCTACGAAATCTTTTGATCTATATATATATATATATATATATATATATATATATATATATATATATATATATATATATATATATATATATATATATATATATATATATATATATATATATATATATATTCTATGTAATTAGAATACCCTCCGTTAGCCAAAATAATTTCATATCGAAAAAAAAAAAAATCCTTTATCCAATCGTACGAAATGGAATTCGTCATCAGTTCAAGTCACTCAGATTCCGAAATGGAATCCCATTCAAACTCCAAAAGCAGTGTAACCGGAATAGATCAACCAATCAGTCATCACCTATTCTGGATGAATTGGGGATAGGTTCGTAGCCTCCTCAATCATTGGAGACAAGAAGAAGGTGATCCCTTCTATCCACCACATTGCCCTCTTGACGAAGAACCTGAAGCACTTACCGGCGAACCTGTCCGAAACACCATTTTCTCGCTCATTTCCAGAGTATCTCGTCACGATTATATATTACATCAAATTTTAGATTTTATTTATCCGCTCGTCCGAACCGACAATCACCCCGGTGTAATAGAAGAAGTCAACGAGCTTCACGCTCGGGTAGTGGCTTTGGAGAATATGGTGCAGAGATTACAAACACCAGCAGCAGCATCAGCAGCATAACCAGTACCACCATCATCAACGCCAACAGTACCATTACCACCTCCAACCACAATCGCGTCGCAAACCTCAACTTCACAATCTGTCCCACGAGCATCAACGTCATACACATAATAGATACCAAGGAGTACCAACAACAATAACTGACGAAGTATTAATTCATAACTTCATTGGAGAAACATTCCGCGGCGATTATGTAATCTCTAAAGTCTTAGAGATTATCTAATCTAGCCCTAACCATAAATCAGTTAAGCGAACCAAAATGATAGAAGGAAGAGTAGAAACCCTGACAAAAATGGTGTATGATTAACAAGCTAAACTTGCTTTACCAACAACATCAACAGTACCGTCAGCGTTACCAGCATCGTCAGTACAGTCAACATCCGAATCAATAACACCGATAACATCACAAACTCCGTCAGTTCAAGAATCACTGTGGACATCATTACGAATCAATAACGTGTATATTGTATCAACGAGTTATGAAGAATTAACTCATTCCCTCTGAAGAAATTATATGTATATTATATATATATATATATATATATATATATATATATATATATATATATATATATATATATTGAAATAAATCTTTCCGTGCTAAGCTATTCTGTGTGAATCTTAACTATTCGGTTAATTCATATTACAAATATGCAATAATGTACGTCCTTCGGCCGCAACTTAACCAGCGTTAACTACAATCTCTGTCGCAATTCAACAAATTCCAATTCATAATAAATCAAGTATATATTTGATTTTACACTTTCATCATCGATGTACCCGAAACTTTTCAGATAACATCATTCGTACTTTGCGAAATTCACAAGAATTCCACGAACCGAACATCATACATCAACAAATAACGAAGTATTGATTCATAATTTCAATGTCATTAAAGAAATACTGCTTAAAAGTTATGTACTTTTTAAAGCCTTTAGGGAATATTCAATTCTAGTTTCAACCGTAAATCAAATGAGTTTAATTTAGCATTAACTCATTAAATCTATGTTACATCTGAAGAAAATATACATATATATATTTTCATAAAGACTGTAATAAAATTCTTTTGTACAAAATATTAATTGTGAAATTTTTTTAACGGGTAGGTAATACCCGAGAGATATATAAATTCACAATTAATATGTTACATTCTTCGAATCTGATTCAGCAAATCATCCATTATACTCCCTACTTTCACAACATTATACATTCTTTTATAGAAATCAAAACAACCATACTCGTTCAAAATTTAATTACATATTCTGATTTTGAAATCTCAAAATTCAACTTGAGATATGACCAAAATCATCACTCTTAGATCCTTACATCTTTCACAAGCTATATTTTGACTTCAAAACTGTGTTAGAATATCAAATGTATGTTAACGATTACAATCTGTGTTTAAACCCTTCGAAAATTTCTGAAGACACTTCGAATGATAAGCAATCGAGATGATGATCCAACCAAATGTTACCCACAATTATGTACCCGAAAAACTCTTGAAACCAAAGTAAATGTTTAAACAACGTATCCGCGTCAGATTCTTTGGCATTTATTAGCAAAAATAACTTTGCGACTCCTATTTAAAGTAGCTAGTTTTGTCACAGCTCCAGCAAGTCAACTTCGACTTTTCAGTCAGACTAACCTTATTATAACCTTGAGATATACACCATCGTTACCAGGGAACCTTTTACATTCCACCACATTATTAGCATATGTACCAATAACTTCATTACCCTTTGACTTTAGCCTCTCAAAAAAAGTCATTATAATTATTCATTGAAACCCCATCATTTACTCATTCGCATCTTGTAATGAGAATTTCCATACGAATCATTGGGAATTAGCAATCAGTATTTTGAAATCTCGCAGCATGTCTACGCCAACAGTTATATGTGTATATATAACGTCTATCTTCTGGACTTAATTTGAATGTGAAGTTTCTGAAAAACACTCCGAACTACGAATTGATTCTCCAAAAATGGAAAAAATGCTGATGAAGCAGCAAAAACTATAAACGACTTTAAACGGTAAAAGCTGGATGATAATGATGAAGTGTGCTGGCAAAGCGCAGAAAAAGAGAAGTTTTGGAACTGAAAAACGGATTGAGCAAAGTAGGAAGGAGGCTGTGGACAAATTACAAAAACTGAACCTGACTTCAAAGGATCCAAATGATTCAGTACCTGCTGAAGTCATTAACGAATACCTTGCTCCTGACTCTAAACCCCTGCGGACAATATTCTTCATCATCTTCTGATATTAGAAATTCTAAAATATCATCATATCTTTCATTATAAATATCCTCCATATTTCTGAAGATATTTTCTTAATTTTTCTTATTTGAAATTATTTACCTCTTCGCACTATCTGTATTACATCATAAAATAAACTATTTTAGTTTCTAAATTCTGAAACATTCAAGTTTAAAATAGGAATATTTTGAAGTAGTGTTGGGAACTGAAGCATGAATTAGTATAATATAATGACACTTGATCAATGTGATTATATTACAGTAAGTCATGCTGAGTTTCTAAATGGAATGTGATGATTCACAGATCATAACATCATCATCATGTGCCATGTTATACGACTCTTGTATTCTATTTAACCTCTAAAATATCAAGAAATATTTCTTGATGATTCGGCCTTTTCCAAGGTATTTTAGTAATTTGAAATGTCAAGATCGTGCCATCACAATTTCCTTCCTAGAACATTAACAATGTTCATTCCGAAATTCATATCTGTGAATTCTGGACCATTACAAGCGGTGCTTAATCGCAAGAAGAAGAAACGAAAGGACAAAACTCCGAAATAGAAATTGGGGTATAAATTGCAGCAAATAAAAGAGAGCATTAACTGTGAATGATAATGATTATAGAAGATAGAAGCAGAGACTTTGAAATATAAGGGAACATATAAAGCCCAACGACAAACCAGAAATTATAAACCATATATATCGATGCATATAGCAATATAAAGACACGGGAGAACTAGAAACACTATAAATCCAAGAGTATAGTAGAAGTAAATAGATTCTTCCGGCGGTAGATGGAAAAGAAGAATGACCGATATGAAAGTTAGAAGTATATCGAGAATCAAAACTGGATGGAGCATATTGATAAATACTTTAAAATATGAGTTGAGGGGGAAAGAATAGAAGGTGATGAAACATGACTAGGAACTTAGAAATCAATAGATTTAACTCACACAATGGCGGAATAAGTGAATCAAACCCTCTAGTGAATAGGTTAAGTTTTTTTTTTGATTAATTTAGTCAAACCACAACTAAATCAAGTGTGATTAGATCAACATCTAGAGCTATTATTCACCACCTGGGTGATTTGGACTGAGAGAGAATCGGAGGAGCTCACTAGATCTGAGTGTGTGTAACAAATGAGAGGCTTAACCTAAAATGAAGAACATAAGACTTTATATACCCCTGCTGTTGACTCACCCATACAATTCATTCATCACACGTACGAGTTGGCTTTATCAGCTGTACGGGTGATCACTCACTCGTGTCTTCTCATTTAGGTTGTAATTGTGACTTAGCTCAGCATCAACCGTGCGTATAAGCCTGTCAGCCGTACTAGTGAGGCTTCACTCGTACGTCTGACTAAGTCTAACATAGTCAAACATCTAAATCTCTTTCCTGCAGTTCCTGTAACCACATACAAACACAGATAGGATAATAACGAGCAATCATGGTGGCTTGTAAACTGTTGTACCTGCAATGGACGTGGGTAGATGTCTAGGGACTTGCATAAAATGCATCAACAGAAGGTGTGAGTTGTAAGGAAACGAAGGAGGAGAATTTATAAGAAAATCTCCGACAGAACAATTAAAATGGACGATCGCATTTAAAGCGGATCCTAATTCCCTTGATTACCGGAGATTCAAATCTTATTAAGAAGATTTTCTTCAAATCCCTTGAAATCTGGGAATCAATCATATCTACATCAAATGATAAGATGAATCTACACTTACTCATTTCACTCTTCTATGTTAGCTTCATTCGTACTCTTCATATAAATGGATTGTTTATCCAAATTATTCGCTGATGATAAAACTCTAATTTTCAGCCCGTATGCATCATGAAAACATACTTATTATCATTCACGACCTTTCCACTCAAATTTCGGGACGAAATTTCTTTAACGGGTAGGTACTGTGACAACCCGGAAATTTCCAACCAAATTTAAACTTTAATCTTTATATGTTTCCGACACGATAAGCAATATTTGTTAAGTTAAATTTCAAGAATTTTAAACTATGTTCATACATTCATTCATCCTCGACCAAGTTCCAACGATTCACGAACCATTAAACGAATATGATTATATATGTATATGTGTATATATATTACAACTTGAAACGTAAACAAAATATTAGATTAAATACTTTATATGATTGTATCTGTTTCAAAATGTTTATCAATGAAATTAGAAGATAAGATCAAATGATTGAATTATCAGATATATTGAATTATGATTACAAGTCTCTGTTGAAAGGCCCACGTTGATTTGATAAATCTTTCCATTTTAACAATATTCGGAAAATGGTAAAGTGATTTATAAATAAGAACAAATTGTTAATCATTGAGAACTAGACAAAGGATAGTGGAAGATTGAATCTCATAAAGACTCGATTGATCTATTTAGTTTCAAACGTACAAAAACGTTTTCAGTTTAAAAAGAACTTTATTATTAAAACGTATATAACTTTTATAAATATCTAGAACCACTTTTGACAACTCATTACTTAACTAGTATGATAAAGATAACGATATATATATATTTTATTTTATTAAATATATATAACGATTTAAATTAATATTATATATATTTATACGCGTATTATACGTACATAGTTTTATACTTTTACTATACTTAAACTTTACCTTTACTTTATTTTTACTTTACTTTAACTTTAATAATTCACTTTAATAATTTATACTTTAATAATTCACTTTAATAATTCATACTTTAATAATTCACTTTAATAATTCATACTTTAATAATTCACTTTAATAATTCATACTTTAATAATTCACTTTAATAATTCAAAAATCTATTATAAATAGAATTCAATAGGTTTCATTATTTCATAGAAACTTGAAAATATTTTTCTCTAAACTCTCTCAATCGATTTACATATATATATTTACTCCTTATTATTTCAAGATATTATTAGTATACATAAAATATTACGACGGAGTGCTGTCCGAGTGATTTCGAAATTGTTTTTCGAGTAGGATAGGATTAAGGAAATTATGGGTTATAACTATGGAGGTGATTGGGTATGGTTCATGGGTATGCTCGTGAGGTCAATATAGTGTTTATCATTTCTGTTGCGTCTACGTACCTTTCCTGCAATATTGAATCTCAATATTGATACGTGAGTACTCATAATTTAACTTTTACATACTAATAGTGTATCCCTGACTAGTGCTCGAGTATTTAGGATTATGCATGCTTGTACTTTTGATATTGCCCTTATACAGGTTAGGTTGAATCTTGAATTAGTTACACTTGCGGTTGAGATAAGGTATAAGATATGCATGTCCTTGGAAAGCTAGCGAAAAATTAAGAACTTTTCCTTTAGATATTGAATGGTTTCGATGAACGGATTAGAAGTTATAATCAATTGAATTTTCGATATTTTTATTAAAAATGATTATTATTATCGTCGTTTTTATCGTCGTTCTAGTTTTATCTTATTATTATCATTATTATTATCTTTATCAATAAAAGGGATTTATCATTAAAAATTGTTATTTTTTTATTATTACTATCGTTATTATCGTTAAAGTTATAATTATTATTATTATTATTACTATTATCCAATTATTATTATTATTATTATTAGTATTATTATTATTATTATTATCATTATTAATATATATATCATTATTTAAAAATGGTTATTGTTATTGTTATTATTATTACTATATTATCATTAAGATAATTATTAGTATTATCGTTAATAATGTTATAGTAACTATCATTATTAATATTAGTATAATTAAAACAAATATTTGTAACACCTAATTATTTTGATTACTATTATTATCATTATTATGAACACGATATAACAGACGATTAAAAGCTATTAAATGAAACGATTAGGAAATAATGAGTAAGAGTATCATGATGAAATTAAAATATTATAAGATATTGATTTAGATAAAATTATCGTTCTTATTATTTTTATCATTACTATTATTATTAAAAGTATCGTTAGTATTAAAACTATCATTTTAACAAAAATTATCATTTTAATAGAAATGTCATTGTTACTATAAAATATCATTATTATTATTATTTTAAATAGAATTATTATTTTAAAGATAATATTAAAAATTATCGTAAATATTAAAGTTATCATAATTAGAATTATCGTTTTATCATAATGTCATCTTAGTAATTATAAATATTGATATTTTTATAATAATAATTATTATTACAAAATAATACAACTTTTACTTACTATCATTATAGATATTATTTTATCAAATAAATATGTGATACAAACTTATTTTACTACGTGTAATAACTTACTTTAATAATACCTATCATATTATCTTTATGATATTAAATGAACCCTATAAATTTTATTACTTAATATATATAAAAGTATATTTTATTATATAAATTTAATATAAAATTTTATTTATTAATAAATAAATTATATTATTTACTCTAATAAATCTTTTAAAAATATTTAAAAATATAAAACGACGATATTTAAACTATATATTAATCATGTATAGATTTTTGGAAATTATTTTGAGTCAAATTTACTTTTGTTGACTTTTGCATATTAGTCTCGAGCATTAGGATTGTGGTACACTATGACTTGACCTAATTTGTTAGACAAATATTGACCAACACATAAATATATATAATTAATTTAGGTTCGTGAATCCGAGGCCAACCTTGCACTTGTTCAATGACGTTATATGTATTTTTACTACAAAATACAGTATGGTGAGTTTCATTTGCCTTTTTACCCTTTATATTTTTGGGACTGAGAATACATGCGCTTTTATAAATGTTTGACGAAATAGACACAAGTAATTGAAACTACATTCTATGGTTGAATTATCGAAATCGAATATGCCCCTTTTTATTAAAGTCTGGTAATCTAAGAATTAGGGAACAGACACCCTAATTGACGCGAATCCTAAAGATAGATCTATTGGGCCTAACAAACCCCATCCAAAGTACCGGATGCTTTAGTACTTCAAAATTTATATCATGTCCGAAGGAGGATCCCGAAATGATAGGGGATATTTTTATATGTATCTAGTTAATGTCGGTTACCAGGTGTTCACCATATGAATGATTATTTTTGTCTCTATGCATGGGACGTATATTTATGAGAACTGAAAATGAAATTCTTGTGGTCTATTAAAATGATGGAAAAAAATGATTATGATAAACTAATGAACTCACCAACTTTTTGGTTGACACTTTAAAGCATGTTTATTCTCAGGTGTTAAAGAAATCTTCCGCTGTGCATTTGCTCATTTTAAAGATATTACTTGGAGTCTTTCATAGTATATTTCGAAGAACGTTGCATTCGAGTCATTGAGTTCATCAAAGATTATTATTAAATCAATTTATAGTTGGATAGTGGATATTATGAAATGGTATGCATGCCTGTCAATTTTCGATGTAAAGAAAGTTTGTCTTTTAAAAACGAATGCAATGTTTGTAAAATGTATCATATAGAGGTCAAATACCTCGCAATGTAATCAACTATTGTGAATCGTTTATAATGTATATGAACGGGTCCTTTCATGGTGAGTTTCATTTGCTCCCTTTTTAATTGTTTTTGCAATATTTATTTTTGGACTGAGAATACATGCGCTGCTTTTATAAATGTTTACGAAATAGACACAAGTACTTAAAAATATATTCTACGTTGAGTTGTACCACTGGCATACTTCCCTGTAGCTTGGTAACTACTATTTACATGTGGTATTGTAAACGCGAATCCTGTTGATAGATCTATCGGGCCTGACAACCCCAACCGGACTGGACGACCAGTATTCAACGGTTGCACAGTACTTCGTTTCGGTGACTACACTTGGTACGGTGTAGTGAGATTTCATAATAAAGGGAATATGCGACGTTGATTAAATGTTAAGTATGGTTACCAAGTGCTCAACCACTTAGAATATTTTTATTAAAATATTTATGTATATGAAATCTTGTGGTCTATTAATATATTGAAATGATTATTATGATAAACCTCTGAACTCACCAACCTTTTGGTTGACACTTTTAAGCATGTTTATTCTCAGGTACGAATTAAGTCTTCCGCTGTGCATTTGCTCATTTTAAGGACATTATTTGGAGTCGATCATCGCAATGGGACCAAATGTTGAAGACTTCGTCTAGGTGGATAAGGACGGGTCTCTACACTCGATACATAACATTCACTTTTCATTGCTTTCATAGCTTGGCTTGGTAACCGACCTTAACATATAATGTGCATAATAATATCCCCAAAATAGAACATCTCGTCTGTATAATAATCATATAAACTTTGAAGTACTAAACACCACGCCCACTAACTCTTCCGTCTAGTGAACATTCTGGGTGGGGGTGTTAAACCCGGTAGCTACCTTTAGGATTTGCGTCAATTAGGTGTGCACTAATTCTCAAAATTAGTGATGTTCCCTAATTCTTAGGTTACCAAGCAATAATAATTAGGGGAAAAATATTCATATCAATTGTGGCAATTATCACGTCCACATAATTCAATGGTGGCAATTATCACGTCCACATAATTCATTCGAGGAATGTTTTGCTTGTGTCTATCTCGTCAAACATTTATAAAAGCATTTCATGTATTCGCAGTTCAAAATGTATTTCAAAAGCATTTAATAAAACAGTTGTAAAAGTAGCGCATGTATTCTCAGTCTCAAAAATGTAAAGAGTAAAAGGGAATCAAATGAACTCACCTATTGTATTTTGTAGTAAAAATACATATGACGACATTGAACAAGTATAGGGTTGGTCTCAGATTCACGAACCTATATCATTAATGTATATTAACACATATATTTGCAATCGAACAAAATTATATATAATATATCTTAGTTTATATGTTATATATTTAATTTGTATATATTTAAAATGATTAATATTTATACATGTAGATATTTTAATATGTATATTAGTATTTTATCAATAATTTGTTATTTGTAATATTCATAAAAAAAATGTTAATATGTTTAGTATATAATTATATGTATTATAAGTATAATATTTATTTGTTATAAAAATAATAATAAAAATAATTATTGAAATAATAATGATAATTAAAATAGTAACGATAATAAGAATGATAATACTTAAAATGACCATTTTAATAAAACTACTTTTGTTAATAATAATAATTTGAAAAATGATAATTTTTATGATAATACTAATAATAATATTAATAATAATAATACTTACTAATGCTTATAATGTTAATAATAATAATAATAATAATAATAATAATAATAATAATAATAATAATAATAATAATAATAATAATAATAATAATAATGTTCTACGTTTGGAGAAAAATAGCTTTAAAAAGATATACGCTCCTGCCCAGGCTTGAACTCACGACCTCTAGCTTAACACCCATGTTCTAAACCATTGAACTGCTTGTATCATTCTTATTTAATTCTCGAATTAAATTCTTTTGACCCGTTTAATTTCTGTTTCATATTCTTTTTAACATCATCAATCTTTTAAACCTTCATCACCATGGTCGTGTTTATCGAATATCATTATTGTTAACATAAAACATCATTGTTAACATTAATTATCAACCCATCATCATACTTAAACTACCTTTTTCGACACCATAATCCTCATTAATCAAGACCCTACGATTTATTATTATCAATATAGTATTATTATCATAATCATGAATCTTAATCATCATCAACATCACTTATACCATATCATCATATATCTTTATAACTTCACAGAACCCTTATCACCATTCAAGCTTGTGTAATTCGATTAAATAGAAAACAAACGTATGGCATCTGCAAGTAGTAGTAGGAAAGGGTTTGCAGGCCCATTTTGGTTGTGATGTTTCAGTTACAGGCCCAACTAGCATACTAAATCTCAGTACAATGACACAAGAAAACAATACGGCACAATTCAAATGACAGATTGTTTAGACCTATGCAATTTAATCAAATATATAATGATCTTCGTCCAGCTCACCATAACCCTACCATTGCTTCATCATCTCAGAATATATTTTTTTAATCCCCCACTAATATCGGCTTTATTACCTAAGATTCCACCAAATCCAACTAGCGTATATCATCATCATGTATTATATTCAAACTCACGACATTAAGGGCCCATCAGACGAAGGAATCTATGATTCCACAACGTGTAACTGCATTTTATAAAATGAAACCAAAATCAGTCTCTATCTCAATATTTTTACAGCTCATCTTTCCATTATCATTCTTATATTAAATCCTAACTTATTGTCACTAAAGTTGAATCTCCCATAATATCATATTCATCGTCCCTACCATCAATTATGCATCACCTTCTTATTTCACGGTTCATCCTCATCATCCTAATAGTTGCAGCAGTTGACAATAGTAATTAAATAGGAATAGTAGCAAACATGAGTGAGTTTCTTACTTGATATCTGTCATAACCTGACCTTAACCATAAGGACGAATACAATAACATATGATTTCATCGCGAGGTATTGACCTCTATATGCGACATTTTTCAAAAACTACATTCGTTTTTACAATACAAACCATAGCTTTTATTACAAATACAAGGCTTAAACAACTTAATAATGATTATCGTTTAGCGATAATCTTAGACTTACAAACTTTACATGTGATAATAACAATACGACTTCCAACATATTTTACATTACAAATCCTCCGATATGCAGTTTTATTTTTGACACAAATATGCATACTCAAGATCTTGCTTAATTTCAACATGTTGCAGCGGAAGCTTTTAGTTATCACCTGAAAATAAACATGCTTAAAACGTCAACATAAAGTTGGTGAGATATAGGTTTAATGCCAGCAGCGTTATAAATATAGACCACAAGATTTCATATATAAACGTTTTAATAAAAATATTGTAAGTTGTTGATCACTTGATAACCATACTTAACATTTAATCAACGTCGCATATTCCCTTTATTATGAAATCTTACTACACCGTACCAAGTGTCATCACCGAAACAAAGTACTGTGCAACCGTTGAATACTGGTCGTCCAGTCCGGTTGGGGTTGTCAGGCCCGATAGATCTATCAACAGGATTCGCGTTTACAATACCTCATGTAAATAATAGTTACCAAGTTACAGGGAAGTATGCCAGTGGTACAACTCAACGTAGAATATATAATTTTTAATCACTTGTGTCCATAACGTAAATCATAAAATGCATGTATTCTCATCCCGAAATATTTAGAGTTTAAAAGTGGGACTATATACTCACTTTTGCCTTGAAGGTATTTAACTCGACTTGGTCTCCGATAGATATCACAAACCTAACCATATATATAATATATCAACATATTTTCTTTTCAAGTAATCGTTACATATATATATATATATATATATATACTTTTAATACTTTTAATATTTTCTTAGTCCGTAGTTAGCAGTCCGATGTTAGTGGTCCACAATTAGTTGCTTAAATAAAATAAATAAAGACCCCATCGTATTCATATTGATCAGAATTAATCTCGACCCATGGTACCATGTTGTCAAGTGACGTGTTGCGTACATAAAGTACCGTGTTGTCAAATGACGTGTTGCGTACAATCATGAGGTCTTATGATTAATCTTCTCGTGTTGTTTACGGGTGGTCCTGAAATATATAAAATTAAAGCAAAAGTAAAAATATATGAAATATCATATTAATTAGAAAATATATGATTAATTTAATTTTTCTCCAAATATTTTCGTAGCTAAACTAGCTTCGGATACCCGATCTTGTTTTAGTCGTAGTTTCTTCATTACAACTCCGTTTTTGTTGGTTCAACTTGCCACTTCCTTGGATTGAGTCAAATTTTAAGAATATGAACTGATAATACCTTAGTTTGTATTCAAAATCACAGGTTATAGGTCAAACTTTGGTGAAACTTATGAAAGTGATCATTTTCCATCATAAAAACAACATTTAATGATCATTTTTCTAAAAATACTTACACTTTGAGTTAAACCATGAAATTTTTATGTGTTAATATATTCATAAGAAATATCATTTTTCCAGAACATGAACTTCCAATTCATAGCTTAAGATGGTTTTTAATTATCCAACCCAAAACAGCCCCCGGTTGCACTCCGACGACGTAGATTCAGTTTTTAAGATGTTCTTTGTAAAACCAAGTTATATCTTGTTAAGTTAGCATATCATTATGATATATTACAGGTCTTGAAGTGTTTTAAAAGTTAAGTTAGAAGGATCTATTTAGTTTGCAAACAAGTTTGAAATCATTCAAACTATGTTCTTGTTGTTAAAATTTTACAACACAAAATAAGATAGCTATATAAATATGAATCGAATAAGGTTATGAATAAGGTTACTACCTCAAGTTACTTGGACAAAGTTACTGTAAAATATGAGAAAAATCTTAGAACCAAAAGAGTGGTGGAGTTGGATCAAAAGGTTGGAAGTAAACTTGTATTTTTGGAAGGATTATTGAAGTGTTCTTGGAAGGTTTTTCTTATGAAGATTAAGGCTTGTTTTTGAAGCTAGATCTTCATGGTAACTTGCTGAATTGTTGAAGAACACTTAAGGTTCCTAAGAGTGTGTTTTTGGTTAGAGAAAATGTGTAGTAAAAATGAAATTGGAATGGAGTATAAATGGTGGTGAAAAGATGTATAAATTTGTAATATTGTGGAAAAGTCTTGTAATATGCCAAATTGATTAATCATGCATGCTAAGATCCAAAATTGGCTGACTCATGGCTGCTAATAAAGTGATTGTGATGTGTATATACTAATAGTAAATACGTATAGGAGCTGGGTATGATACGAGTACATATACTCTAGGTATACATGTAGAAATTTTGAGGAAACGGAACGAGAATTCAAATATAGCTATCTTTTGTAAATATACTTATATTGTTTTATGTATATAAGCCCTTTAAAAGTGATTAAATACATATTTATAGGATACTTGTATAAGTATTATAGGTTAAAGGTATATATGTCAAATAACGTTACGTATAGTTATCATTTTGAAAACTTAAGTTAGTAGTCTCAAAGTATACTTATAACTTATTATTATTAGTACACAATAAGACGCTGAACCATTCTTAGATCATGTTAAATATATATAAATACATATATATACACAAACGTATAATTATCGTTTATTATATAGTTCGTGATATCATCGGTCAAATTGGACGGTCAAACGTTGTGTAAAACTCTTTTTAAAAACATAAATCTCAACAATTTGGATTGCTTATCATGTTGGTAAGGTTTAATTTATGTAAATATTAATCTCATAAGTATAAAATGATCAGAAAAATCCGGGTCGTTACAGTACCTACCCGTTAAATAAATTTCGTCCCGAAATTTTAAAGTTGTACCTATTTTGCGTTCTCGGGAAACAAATGCGGGTACTTTTGTTTCATTTGTGTAGAGACCCGTCCTAATCCATTTAGACGTAGTCCATATCGATTATAAATGATTCTCAACAGTTGATTACATAGCGAGATATTTGACCTCTATATGATACATTTTACAAAAATTGCATTCAATTTTAAAAGACAATCTTTCTTTACAACGAAAATTGACGGCATGCATACCATTTCAGAATATATCAAACTATAATTGACTTAATAATAATCTTGATAAACTCGATGACTCGAATGCAACGTCTTTTGAAATATGCCATGAATGACTCCAAATAATGTTTCTAAAATGAACAAATGCACAGCGGAAGATTTCTTTCGTACTTGAGAATAAACATGATTTCAAGTGTCAACCAAAAGGTTGGTGAGTTCATTAGTTTAACATAAATAATCATTTCATAATTTTAATAGACCACAAGATTTCATATTTCCATTTCTCATAAACATACGTCCCATGCATAGAGACAAAAATATCATTCATATGGATTGAACACCTGGTAACCGACATTAACAATATGCATATAAGAATATCCCCATCATTCCGGGATCCTCCTTCGGACATGATATAAATTTCGAAGTAATAAAACATCCAGTACTTTGGATGGGGCTTGTTGGGCCTGATAGATCTATCTTTAGAGTTCGCATCAATTAGGGTGTCTGTTCCCTAATTCTTAGATTACCAGACTTAATAAAAGGGCATATTCGATTAGATAATCCAACCATAGAATGCAGTTTCGATTACTTGTGTCTATTTCGTAAAGCATTTATAAAACAGCGCATGTATTCTCAGTCCCAAAAATATATATTGCAAAAGCATTTAAAAAGGGATTAATGAAACTCACGCACATAAATATTGTAAAACAGTTAATAAAGCATTTGCATGTATTCTCAGCCCAAAAACGTAGAGAGTAAAAAAGGGAGCAAATGAAACTCACGCACATAAATATTGTAAAACAGTTAATAAAGCATTTGCATGTATTCTCAGCCCAAAAACGTAGAGAGTAAAAAAGGGAGCAAATGAAACTCACCTACTGTATTTTGTAGTAAAAATACATATGACGACATTGAACAAGTATAGGGTTGGCCTCGGATTCACGAACCTATATCTGTTTTATATATATTAATACACATAATAATAATTAACAAATTTATATATTACTGTTATTAGTATACTTCTTTTATTACTAGTTTGTATGTTATATTATTAAATAATGTAATTGTATCTATTTTATATATAATTTAGATGCTTAATATGTATATAACAGACTCTTATTAAAGTATTTTAATTAGGTTATAGTATATGTTATTTATTATAAATATTATATATTAGTGCTTGAAAATATTATATAATGTATTAGAATTAGTAGTTATATATGCTTTAAAATATATTTATATATTAGTTGTAACTTAGTTATAATAACATTTTAGTAAACAAAATAGTATCTAATAGTAATAAAGATGTAAAATATATTTTTATATAAATGTCATTTTTTTATTAAACTAATATTTACAATACTAAAATAGTGGTAATAATAATAATAATGAATATAATGATAATCTTGATAATCCCATTAACATTAATAATAATAATAAAAATAATCAAAATTTTAACATTTAGTGTTAGTTTAATAATAATAATAATAATAATAACCATAATAATAATAATAATAATAATAATAATAATGATAATAGATAAAAAGAAAACTACCTCATAAACCCTTCATAACAAGAAATGCCCCAAGCTGGGCTCGAACTCGCGACCTCCCATTAATCGCACACCCGCCTAACCACTGCTCTGCTAGTTTCTTTTTGTTATAACCCGATTGATTAATTATATATCATTTACGAAACTGTTTTATTGTCTAACACAACTTCATCATCATCTTTTAATATCATCTCACCATCATCATCTTTCTGTGTTATGTGTATCATCATCAAACTCAAAATCATATCAACCTACGACATCATATACTTTGAATCATCATCATACTTTTATCTTCATTACACGATTATCGTATACCTCTATCTATCATTCACGATCGTCAACCTTTCATCATGTCGTCAACATTACTCATCATGATCATTAACATCCTATTATTATTATCACATCGTCATAAGCATCACCATTAATCACCACTAAAATCATCGATTATCATCATTATTTAATTACTTAACCATCAACTATATAGATCATCTGTTTTACTGCATCGTTGATGTACCGAAATATAAGTTGGATTCTGGGTCCAGCAAAACGTGGTAGTCCAAATCATTTTTCCTAACCTACTAACAAAACGAGCCTACTAAACCTAAACCCATTGGTGCATGTTTGAACATAGCAATACAATATACAATTAAAACAATTAGTTGGAACAAAAAATTTCTCTTTTGCTTTTGTAAATGAGAGACCCACACAAAAAGAAAAGGAATTTGTCCCACTAGCTCTATACATGTCGGCCACACTCTACTTGAGTGGAACGTACATTTTTAAAAAAAAACAAGACCACACATTCCATTATAATCCTAGTTTAAATCACTTTGTATAATAACCCGACTTTTTCCGTTAAATACTTAACAACCATTTATTAAATTCAATGATTTTTCCATGCCATATTTTTTTTTTCTATATTAAAGAACAGACTACTTTTGAAATGTGTTAATTTATCACTAGAAAATTTTGAAAATTAGTAATAATAAAGTTAATAATTGAAACTAATAACTTATGAAAGATATATAAATACTTTATAAATAAATATATAAAATGATAAATAAAAATATATAATAAATGGTTAAATTGAATTTGATATCACTAGATTCGTATATATTTCTAGTCACTATTTAGATCCAAGTTGTAAGAAATTTTGTTTACTACTTTTTAGTATTTTTTTTATATAAAACACAACGGTTAGTGAAACCAAGAAAAATACCTTTTCAGACAACGAAACGCATGAATACTTATTTTATATAATAATTAAGTTTTAAAAAAATCGAATTATTTAATTGGGATATTTTTAAATTAAACCCGAGAAAATTAGTTTAAACATTCATGTTTCAATAAAGGACAAATATTTATTTAATGTAAAATATTATAAATAAGTATTTTATGAAAAACACAAACCAGGTATGACGTCAAGAGTTTAAAAGGTTTCAAACAATATGGATATATATATATAATTTTTTTATAAATATAAAATTAACCAGTCATTGAATCATATTAAGATAAAATACATTGGATCTTAGCTAAAGGATAAAAATTTAATTATAACATGTGACTTTACAGTAATACTCGTGTTTACCAAAATATTACACCCGTGATATATTCATACCCGTGACTACACTGTATTATCCGTGATGTCTATTATTAAGATAGATATATCCCGTGACTATACAGTTAACACCCGTGTTTTATAGCTGTGATATATATATATATATATATATATATATATATATATATATATTAATCTATAACCCTAATTTATTCATACCCGTTCATTTTTCTTCTTCTCCTCAAGAACACCCACATTCTTCTTCACTTCTTACCTCAAATTCTCCTTCAATATTTGCTTGATCACAAAATCGTTTACATATTCGGATTCCTCTCGAAGAGCTCTACTTATCCACACCAACAATTTCTTGATTTGAGTAAGTTTTAAAAACTCCAATTTTCTAGTTTTCATATTTTTGTTACATATTAGGGTAGATATAGTGTCTAGTGCTCAAGTCCTTGTATGTATGCATGATATTGTTCGTTAATTTGATCATTTGTTGACTTGTTGATGAATCACGAATTTGAATGGTATGTTACTGATATGAACATGATATTTTCAGTTTATGAAATACTTATAAATGAAATCCTTGTGAAAAACTATTAATTTTAGGCTCAAGAATCACTTGATTTCGTTTAGAATTGCTTCCGGTATGATTAATTAAAGTTTAACATGATATTACATGAAATCCGAATTTTTTTACCATGTTTCTAGAATTTTCACTTTGTTATCTGTAAATATAAGTATGTAGATGGATTACTATTGAAAAACTATTAATTTTAGGCTCAAGAATCAATTGATTTCGTTATCGTATGCTCCCGATATGTTAAATTGAAGTTTTCATGTGATCTTGCTATGAATCCTAATTTTCTGAGATGAATGCTTTATGATTGAGTTTGTGAACTGATGTTAGATGTATAGATAATTTAAAAACACCCAAGATAGACTTAAGATTCATGTTAATCGGATATGTAAAGCCCTCGTTATGGTTAATTAAAGGTTTGTGATTTTGTTGCTTAAAAATTTATTTCGGTTTAAAAATTCGTAATTGAAACTGTGAATCTGGGAAAGTATGCTATATATTCAGGTCCGGAGAGGTATATAGTTGTATTGCTTGCGAAAAAAAAACATTTGGTTTTCATTTAGATATTGTCCAATTCCGATAAAAGAGTCAAAATCTATGGCCAAATCAAAGTTAGAATTTTATATTATTTAAAACCGGACAGAACAGTTTCATTGGGATGCGTGTGACTTGATCTCAGGATTCTGGGTTCACGGTTGCGTGCGTATCGAAAAATTAATAAGTTTAGACTCCAGAAACGCGTCATTTGGATAATTTTTGGATTTGATATGATTTTTCAAAGTTTTTACATGAGTACCGAAACGATTCAGCATTACAGCCTGGTACGTTTTCAGTCACTGCGAGCTTTCTGTTTAGGGTTAGAGGTTGTGCTTCGGATATATTATAGTCGACTAAATTCCGGAGATTTTGGCGTGTATTTCAAGTCAAACGGACCTGTACTTATTTTTATAAAAATTCTGGAAGTTGACTACATTATTTAAGCTAAATAATATGTGCAATTGACTTTGTTTGACCAAATGGGTTTAATGGGTCAAAATGGGTAACGGTCAGTGTAGAAAAGTCCCAAACGTCGATTTAAGTAAGTTTAAAGGTTGTGGTGTTTAAAAAAAATAAGTTGTGGCATGTTTTGGTCAAAATGGGTGTTTATGACCCATTTGGGTCATACGAGCCTACTTTGACCCATATCCGAAATTTTGAGAACCAAAGGTATGTAACACATCCCGTATATTGATTTAAGTATGTTTGCAATTTTTGGTGCTTTAAAAATGAGTTTGGGTCAAATTTGGTTTAAAGAAAGTTTTATGACTCATTCGGGTCAAACGTGCATAAATTGACCCATATGCATAATTTTGGAAAATGAAAGTCACCAACACATCTAAAATGTCATTTTTGAGCTGTGATAAAAATTTGGTTAAGTCAGGTCAGCCGGATTCAAATTTGGATCGTCAACCGAAAATTTTAGTATTTTAACAAAATTGTCAAAATGACTCTCGGACCTACTTTGAGGACTCGCAAGTTGAAATCAGTTAAGTTTAGATAAAAACTATTATTTGGTATTGAAAGTATTTGTGACAAGCTTTAAAACGATATATTATTTGTATAATTTTGTTGAGTCTAAACAGGTATAAAACAAGCGAGAAAATGGGCAATCGTTGCTGATTTTGAACACTTAACAAAAATTTTATCAGCATTTTATGTTTCGGGAGACTGTTTTCGCGAGGTCATAACTTTAAAACCGTAACTCCATTTTTGTCAAATAAACTGTCTATAGAAAGGTGGGATAACATACTTTCCAATGGTCACGACCTAAGGTATTATATCAAATTTGGTGGGACCCGGAATCAGCTGCAAAATACTAAAAAATACATACATGTAAATAATATAAATTTTTCTAAGTAAAAATGAATAACTTAAGTTTGACCTATGTTTGACTACTTGACCTACTTGTGTAGTTTTATGCGGTTGTTGACTTGTGTTAATCATATTGACTGTGTTTGACTTGCGTTTGACTTACATTTGACTTACTTTGACTTGCGTTGACTTTTGTTGACTTTTGCTAAATTTATGAGTCGGACTTGAGCAATAGGACTATACGAACCCTATGACCTGACCTAGCTTATTAGACATTTATTAACCAACATATATTCTTTAGGATGAGGTCTACGGTTACTTGCATTCCGAGTATTGGTTACATCTACGTGAATTGTTTATTGGGCTACAAAGGTGAGTTTCATTTGCTCCCTTTTTAATTGCTTTTGCAATATATATTTTTGGGCTGAGAATACATGCGCTGCTTTTATAAATGTTTACAAAATAGACACAAGTACTTAAAAATATATTCTACGTTGAGTTGTACCACTGGCATATTTCCCTGTAGCTTGGTAACTACTATTTACATGGGTATTGTAAACGCGAATCCTGTTAATAGATCTATCGGGCCTGACAACCCCAACCGAACTGGACGACCAGTATTCAACGGTTGCACAGTACTTCGTTTCGGTAACTACACTTGGTACGGTGTAGTGAGATTTCATAATAAAGGGAATATGCGACGTTGATTAAATGTTAAGTATGGTTACCAAGTGCTCAACCACTTAGAATGCTTTACATACACTTGCGAGTGTATTATGTTTATGATTATGAAATCTTGTGGTCTATTGAAACTATTGATAACTGTTGTTATGATAAACCTATGAACTCACCAACCTTTTGGTTGACACTTTTAGCATGTTTATTCTCAGGTTTTTCAAAAGTGCTTCCGCTGTCTGCTTGCTATTTGCTCAAGGTGCTGCATGGAGTCTTTTATGCCATATTTTCAAAAAGACATTGTGAAATGTCCCGTTCTTATTGATTAAAAACGTTCCATATTAATTGATTTCGTTGCGAGGTTTTGACCTCTATATGAGACGTTTTTCAAAGACTGCATTCATTTTAAAACAAACCATAACCTTTATTTCATCAATAAAGGTTTAAAAAGCTTTACGTATATTATCAAATAATGATAATCTAAAATATCCTGTTTACACACGACCATTATATAATGGTTTACAATACAAATATGTTACAACAAAATAAGTTTCTTGAATGCAGTTTTTACACAATATCATACAAGCATGGACTCCAAATCTCGTCCTTATTTAAGTATGCGACAGCGGAAGCTCTTAATAATTACCTGAGAATAAACATGCTTAAAACGTCAACAAAAATGTTGGTGAGTCATAGGTTTAACCTATATATATCAAATCATAATAATAGACCACAAGATTTCATATTTCAATACACATCCCATACATAGAGATAAAAATCATTCATATGGTGAACACCTGGTAACTGACATTAACAAGATGCATATATAAGAATATCCCCATCATTCCGGGAAACCCTTCGGATATGATATAAATTTCGAAGTACTAAAGCATCCGGTACTTTGGATAGGGTTTGTTAGGCCCAATAGATCTATCTTTAGGATTCGCGTCAATTAGGGTGTCTGTTCCCTAATTCTTAGATTACCAGACTTAATAAAAAGGGGCATATTCGATTTCGATAATTCAACCATAGAATGTAGTTTCACGTACTTGTGTCTATTTTGTAAATCATTTATAAAACCTACCTGTATTCTCATCCCAAAAATATTAGATTTTAAAAGTGGGACTATAACTCACTTTCACAGATTTTTACTTCGCCGGGAAGTAAGACTTGGCCACTGGTTGATTCACGAACCTATAACAATATATACATATATATCAAAGTATGTTCAAAATATATTTACAACACTTTTAATATATTTTGATGTTTTAAGTTTATTAAGTCAGCTGTCCTCGTTAGTAACCTACAACTAGTTGTCCACAGTTAGATGTACAGAAATAAATCGATAAATATTATCTTGAATCAATCCACGACCCAGTGTATACGTATCTCAGTATTGATCACAACTCAAACTATATATATTTTGGAATCAACCTCAACCCTGTATAGCTAACTCCAACATTCACATATAGAGTGTCTATGGTTGTTCCGAAATATATATAGATGTGTCGACATGATAGGTCGAAACATTGTATACGTGTCTATGGTATCTCAAGATTACATAATATACAATACAAGTTGATTAAGTTATGGTTGGAATAGATTTGTTACAAATTTTCACGTAGCTAAAATGAGAAAAATTATCCAATCTTGTTTTACCCATAACTTCTTCATTTTAAATCCGTTTTGAGTGAATCAAATTGCTATGGTTTCATATTGACCTCTATTTTATGAATCTAAACAGAAAAAGTATAGGTTTATAGTCGGAAAAATAAGTTACAAGTCGTTTTTGTAAAGGTAGTCATTTCAGTCGAAAGAACGACGTCTAGATGACCATTTTAGAAAACATACTTCCACTTTGAGTTTAACCATAATTTTTGGATATAGTTTCATGTTCATAATAAAAATCATTTTCTCAGAATAACAACTTTTAAATCAAAGTTAATCATAGTTTTTAATTAACTAACCCAAAACAGCCCGCGGTGTTACTACGACGGCGTAAATCCGGTTTTACGGTGTTTTTCGTGTTTCCAGGTTTTAAATCATTAAGTTAGCATATCATATAGATATAGAACATGTGTTTAGTTGATTTTAAAAGTCAAGTTAGAAGGATTAACTTTTGTTTGCGAACAAGTTTAGAATTAACTAAACTATGTTCTAGTGATTACAAGTTTAAACCTTCGAATAAGATAGCTTTATATGTATGAATTGAATGATGTTATGAACATCATTACTACCTTAAGTTCCTTGGATAAACCTACTGGAAAATAGAAAAATGGATCTAGCTTCAACGGATCCTTGGATGGCTCGAAGTTCTTGAAGCAGAATCATGACACGAAAACAAGTTCAAGTAAGATCATCACTTGAAATAAGATTGTTATAGTTATAGAAATTGAACCAAAGTTTGAATATGATTATTACCTTGTATTAGAATGATAACCTACTGTAAGAAACAAAGATTTCTTGAGGTTGGATGACCACCTTACAAGATTGGAAGTGAGCTAGCAAACTTGAAAGTATTCTTGATTTTATGTAACTAGAACTTGTAGAATATATGAAGAACACTTAGAACTTGAAGATAGAACTTGAGAGAGATCAATTAGATGAAGAAAATTGAAGAATGAAAGTGTTTGTAGGTGTTTTTGGTCGTTGGTGTATGGATTAGATATAAAGGATATGTAATTTTGTTTTCATGTAAATAAGTCATGAATGATTACTCATATTTTTGTAATTTTATGAGATATTTCATGCTAGTTGCCAAATGATGGTTCCCACATGTGTTAGGTCACATGGGCTGCTAAGAGCTGATCATTGGAGTGTATATACCAATAGTACATACATCTAAAAGCTGTGTATTGTACTAGTACGAATACGGGTGCATACGAGTAGAATTGTTGATGAAACTGAACGAGGATGTAATTGTAAGCATTTTTGTTAAGTAGAAGTATTTTGATAAGTGTATTGAAGTCTTTCAAAAGTGTATAAATACATATTAAAACACTACATGTATATACATTTTAACTGAGTCGTTAAGTCATCGTTAGTCGTTACATGTAAGTGTTGTTTTGAAACCTTTAGGTTAACGATCTTGTTAAATGTTGTTAACCCAATGTTTATAATATCAAATGAGATTTTAAATTATTATATTATCATGATATTATCATGTATGAATATCTCTTAATATGATATATATACATTAAATGTCTTTACAACGATAATCGTTACATATATGTCTCGTTTAAAAATCATTAAGTTAGTAGTCTTGTTTTTACATATGTAGTTCATTGTTAATATACTTAATGATATGTTTACTTATCATAGTACCATGTTAACTATATATATATCCATATATATGTCATCATATAGTTTTTACAAGTTTTAACGTTCGTGAATCACCGGTCAACTTGGGTGGTCAATTGTCTATATGAAACATATTTCAATTAATCAAGTCTTAACAAGTTTGATTGCTTAACTTGTTGGAAACATTTAATCATGTAAATATCAATCTCAATTAATATATATAAACATGGAAAAGTTCGGGTCACTACAGTACCTACCCGTTAAATAAATTTCGTCCCGAAATTTTAAGCTGTTGAAGGTGTTGACGAATCTTCTGGAAATAGATGCGGGTATTTCTTCTTCATCTGATCTTCACGCTCCCAGGTGAACTCGGGCCCTCTACGAGCATTCCATCGAACCTTAACAATTGGTATCTTGTTTTGCTTAAGTCTTTTAACCTCACGATCCATTATTTCGACGGGTTCTTCGATGAATTGAAGTTTTTCGTTGATTTAGATTTCATCTAACGGAATAGTGAGATCTTCTTTAGCAAAACATTTCTTCAAATTCGAGACGTGGAAAGTGTTATGTACAGCCGCGAGTTGTTGAGGTAACTCAAGTCGGTAAGCTACTGGTCCGACACGATCAATAATCTTGAATGGTCCAATATACCTTGGATTTAATTTCCCTCGTTTACCAAATCGAACAACGCCTATCCAAGGTGCAACTTTAAGCATGACCATCTCTCCAATTTCAAATTCTATATCTTTTCTTTTAATGTCAGCGTAGCTCTTTTGTCGACTTTGGGCGGTTTTCAACCGTTGTTGAATTTGGATGATCTTCTCGGTAGTTTCTTGTATAATCTCCGGACCCGTAATCTGTCTATCCCCCACTTCACTCCAACAAATCGGAGACCTGCACTTTCTACCATAAAGTGCTTCAAACGGTGCCATCTCAATGCTTGAATGGTAGCTGTTGTTGTAGGAAAATTCTGCTAACGGTAGATGTCGATCCCAACTGTTTCCTAAATCAATAACACATGCTCGTAGCATGTCTTCAAGCATTTGTATCATCCTTTCGCTCTGCCCATCAGTTTGTGGATGATAGGCAGTACTCATATCTAGACGAGTTCCTAATGCTTGCTGTAATGTCTGCCAGAATCTTGAAATAAATCTGCCATCCCTATCAGAGATAATAGAGATTGGTATTCCATGTCTGGAGATGACTTCCTTCAAATACAGTCGTGCTAACTTCTCCATCTTGTCATCTTCTCTTATTGGCATGAAGTGTGCTGATTTGGTGAGACGATCAACTATTACCCAAATAGTATCAAAACCACTTGCAGTCCTTGGCAATTTAGTGATGAAATCCATGGTAATGTTTTCCCATTTCCATTCCGGGATTTCGGGTTATTGAAGTAGACCTGATGGTTTCTGATACTCAGCTTTGACCTTAGAACACGTCAAACATTCTCCTACGTATTTAGCAACATCAGCTTTCATACCCGGCCACTAAAAATGTTTCTTGAGATCCTTGTACATCTTCCCCGTTCCAGGATGTATTGAGTATCTGGTTTTATGAGCTTCTCTAAGTACCATTTCTCTCATATCTCCAAATTTTGGTACCCAAATCCTTTCAGCCCTATACCGGGTTCCGTCTTCCCGAATATTAAGATGCTTCTCCGATCCTTTGGGTATTTCATCCTTTAAATTTCCCTCTTTTAAAACTCCTTGTTGCACCTCCTTTATTTGAGTAATAAGGTTATTATGAATCATTATATTCATAGATTTTACTCGAATGGGTTCTCTGTCCTTCCTGCTCAAGGCATCGGCTACCACATTTGCCTTCCCCGGGTGGTAACAAATCTCAAAGTCGTAATCATTCAACAATTTAATCCACCTACGCTGCCTCATATTCAGTTGTTTCTGATTAAATATGTGTTGAAGACTTTTGTAGTCGGTATATATAATACTTTTGACCCCATATAAGTAGTGCCTCCAAGTCTTTAATGCAAAAACAATCGCGCCTAATTCCAAATCATGCGTCGTATAATTTTGTTCGTGAATCTTCAATTGTCTAGAAGCATAAGCAATCACCTTCGTTCGTTGCATTAATACACAACCGAGACCTTGCTTTGATGCGTCACAATAAATCACAAAATCATCATTCCCTTCAGGCAATGACAATATAGGTGCCGTAGTTAGCTTTTTCTTCAATAACTGAAACGCTTTCTCTTGTTCATCATTCCATTCAAATTTCTTCCCTTTATGCGTTAATGCAGTCAAGGGTTTTGCTATTCTGGAAAAGTCTTGGATGAACCTTCTGTAGTAACCAGCTAGTCCTAAAAACTGGCGTATGTGTTTCGGAGTTTTCGGGGTTTCCCACTTTTCAACAGTTTCTATCTTTGCCGGATCCACCTTAATACCTTCTTTGTTCACTATGTGACCGAGGAATTGAACTTCTTCCAACCAAAATGCACACTTTGAAAACTTAGCGTACAATTCTTCCTTCCTCAATACTTCTAACACATTTCTCAAATGTTCACCGTGTTCTTGGTCATTCTTTGAATAAATAAGTATGTCATCAATGAAAACAATGACAAACTTGTCAAGGTATGGTCCACACACTCGGTTCATAAGGTCCATGAACACAGCTGGTGCATTAGTTAAACTAAATGGCATGACCATAAACTCGTAATGACCGTAACGTGTTCTGAAAGCAGTCTTTGGAATATCATCTTCTTTCACCCGCATTTGATGATACCCGGAACGTAAGTCAATCTTTGAATAAATAGACGAGCCTTGTAGTTGATCAAATAAGTCATCGATTCTCGGTAGTGGGTAGCGGTTCTTGATGGTAAGTTTGTTCAACTCTCGGTAGTCGATACACAACCTGAATGTACCATCTTTCTTCTTGACAAACAAAACAGGAGCTCCCCATGGTGATGTGCTTGGTCGAATGAAACCACGCTCTAAAATTTCTTGTAATTGGCTTTGCAGTTCTTTCATCTCGCTGGGTGCGAGTCTGTAAGGAGCACAAGCTATTGGTGCAGCTCCTGGTACAAGATCTATTTGAAATTCAACGGATCGATGTGGGGGTAATCCCGGTAATTCTTTCGGAAATACATCGGGAAATTCTTTTGCAATGGGAACATCATTGATGCTCTTTTCTTCAGTTTGTACTTTCTCGACGTGTGCTAGAACAGCATAGCAACCTTTTCTTATTAGTTTTTGTGCCTTCAAATTACTAATAAGATGTAGCTTCGTGTTGTCCTTTTCTCCGTACACCATTAAGGGTTTTCCTTTTTCTCGTATAATGCGAATTGCATTTTTGTAACAAACGATCTCTGCTTTCACTTCTTTCAACCAGTCCATACCGATTATCACATCAAAACTCCCTAACTCTACTGGTATCAAATCAATCTTAAATGTTTCGCTAACCAGTTTAATTTCTCGATTCCGACATATATTATCTGCTGAAATTAATTTACCATTTGCTAATTCGAGTAAAAATTTACTATCCAAAGGCGTCAATGGACAACTTAATTTAGCACAAAAATCTCTACTCATATAGCTTCTATCCGCACCCGAATCAAATAAAACGTAAGCAGATTTATTGTCAATAAGAAACGTACCCGTAACAAGCTCCGGGTCTTTCTGTGCCTCTGCCGCATTAATATTGAAAACTCTTCCGCGGCCTTGTCCATTCGTGTTCTCCTGGTTCGGGCAATTTCTAAAAATGTGGCCCGGTTTTCCACATTTATAACAAACTACATTTGCATAACTTGCTCCGACACTACTTGCTCCGCCATTACTCGTTCTGACACCATTTGTTCCTTTCGTTCTATTAACCCCTGGTCCGTAGACCTCACACTTCGCCGCGCTATGACCATTTCTTTTACACTTGTTGCAAAATTTAGTGCAGAACCCCGAGTGATACTTTTCACACCTTTGGCATAGCTGCTTCTGATTGTTGTTATTGTTGCGGTTATTATTGTTGTTGGGATGGTTGTTGTAGTTGTTGTTGTTGTTGTTGTTGTTGTTGTTGTTGTTGGGCCGTTTGTTGATGTTGCGATTGTTGGGATAATTGTTGCGATTATTGTTGTAATTGCTGTTGTTGTTGTATTGGTGATTCTTATCACCGTTTTCCTCCCACTTTCTTTTGACTTGCTTCACATTGGCCTCTTCAGCAGTCTGTTCTTTAATTCTTTCTTCAATCTGGTTCACTAGTTTGTGAGCCATTCTACATGCCTGTTGTATGGAGGCGGGCTCGTATGAACTTATATCTTCTTGGATTCTTTCCGGTAATCCTTTCACAAACGCGTCGATCTTCTCTTCCTCATCTTCGAACGCTCCCGGACACAATAGGCTCAATTCTGTGAATCGTCTTTCGTACGTGGTAATATCAAATCCTTGGGTTCGTAACCCTCTAAGTTCTGTCTTGAGCTTATTGACCTCGGTTCTGGGACGGTACTTCTCGTTCATCAAGTGCTTGAATGCTGACCACGGTAGTGCGTACGCATCGTCTTGTCCCACTTGCTCTAGATAGGTATTCCACCATGTTAACGCAGAACCTGTGAAGGTATACGTAGCGTACTTCACTTTATCCTCTTCAGTACACTTACTTATGGGAAACACCGATTCGACCTTCTCGGTCCACCGTTTCAATCCGATCGGTCCTTCGGTTCCATCAAATTCCAAAGGTTTGCAGGCAGTGAATTCTTTGTAGGTGCATCCTACACGATTTCCTGTACTACTAGATCCAAGGTTATTGTTGGTATGTAGCGCAGCCTGTACTGCGGCTATGTTTGAAGCTAGAAAAGTACGGAATTCCTCTTCATTCATATTCACGGTGTGTCGAGTAGTCGGTGCCATTTCCTTCAAAATAGTCAAATGGAACAAGTTAATCATACAGAATATTAAGAGTAGTTAATAGTATTTCGTAGCATAATATGAACTCATTTATAAAAGCTTTTTCTTCATATTAGCGTTTTATAAGTTTAAATTCGGGTAGTACCTACCCGTTAAGTTCATACTTAGTAGCTAATATACAATTCAACTACTACAATTCTATATGAAAAACTGATTATAATAATATTTCGCGTTCAAACTTTTATACAATATTTTACAAACTTACAATACTGCTTATTTTACATAAAGCATGAAATATAGCACACAATAACTTTGATACAAGATAGTTGTGAAGATAATTCTAGCTAGTACACAAGTCGTTCAGCAAAGGCAATAAAGACACGTAATTCATACGTCCAGAAACAAGTCATGCATTCTGGTTTTACTAGGACTACTTCCCATCCTTGGTCTTGTGGAACATAACCGTTATGGCCGTTGATAAGATAGCGTGTTGTAACGTCGTCAAAGGGACGAGGGTTACGTAATGTCCAACAGTCCCGTAACAATCTAAAAACCTCATTTCTTACCCAAATTACCGACTCCGTCACTTGTGGGAACGTTTTTTTTAATAGTTGTAGGCCGATGTTCTTGTTCTCACTTTGGTGAGAAGCGAACATTACTAATCCGTAAGCATAACATGCTTCTTTATGTTGCATGTTAGCCGCTTTTTCTAAATCACGAAGTCCAATATTCGGATATATTGAGTCAAAATAATTTCTTAACCCATTGCGTAAAATAGCATTTGGGTTCCCCGCAATATATGCGTCAAAGTAAACACATCGTAACTTATGGATTTTCCAATGTGATATCCCCCATCTTTCGAACGAAAACCTTTTATAGACCAAGGAATTCTTGGAACGTTCTTCGAATGTCTTACAAACTGATCTCGCCTTAAATAGTTGTGCCGAAGAATTCTGACCGACTCTAGACAAGATTTCATCAATCATGTCTCCGGGTAGGTCTCTTAAAATATTGGGTTGTCTATCCATTTTGTGTTTTTATACTGTAAAATAGACAAGAGTTAGATTCATAAAAAAAATACTTATTAATACAAGCAATTTTTACATATATCATAAAGCATAAGCACACTATATTACATATATTACACCACACGAATACAGCTATCTTATTCCGACTCGCTTGTTTCTTCTTCTTCGGTTTTGGTTCGTTTTGCCAAGTTTCTAGGGATATATGATGTTCCCCTAATACGAGCCGTCGTTATCCACATTGGTTTAGAAAAACCTGGTGGTTGAGAGGTTCCCGGGTCATTGTTACAACTTAAGGACTTCGGGGGTTGACGATACATATAAAGTTCATCGGGGTTGGAATTAGATTTCTCTATTTTTATGCCCTTTCCCTTATTATTTTCTTTTGCCTTTTTAAATTCAGTTGGGGTAATTTCTATAACATCATCGGAATTCTCGTCGGAATCCGATTCATCGGAGAATTGGTAATCCTCCCAATATTTTGCTTCCTTGGCGGAAACACCATTGACCATAATTAACCTTGGTCGGTTGGTTGAGGATTTTCTTTTACTTAACCGTTTTATTATTTCCCCCACCGGTTCTATTTCTTCATCCGGTTCCGATTCTTCTTCCGGTTCCGATTCTTCTTCTGGTTCCGACTCTTCATCCGGTTCCTCTTCGGGAACTTGTGAATCAGTCCACGAATCATTCCAATTTACATTTGACTCTTCATTATTATTAGGTGAGTCAATGGGACTTGTTCTAGAGGTAGACATCTATCACATAATATCAAACGCGTTAAGAGATTAATATATCACATAATATTCACATGTTAAAAATATATAGCTTCCAACAAAATTTGTTAAGCAATGTTTTTTCAAGTAAACACGGTCGAAGTCCAGACTCACTAATGCATCCTAACAAACTCGATAAGACACACTAATGCAAAATTCTGGTTCTCTAAGACCAACGCTCGGATACCAACTGAAATGTCCCGTTCTTATTGATTAAAAACGTTCCATATTAATTGATTTCGTTGCGAGGTTTTGACCTCTATATGAGACGTTTTTTTTCAAAGACTGCATTCATTTTTTTAAAACAAACCATAACCTTTATTTCATAGATAAAGGTTTTAAAAAGCTTTACGTAGATTATCAAATAATGATAATCTAAAATATCCTGTTTACACACGACCATTACATAATGGTTTACAATACAAATATGTTACAACAAAATAAGTTTCTTGAATGCAGTTTTTACACAATATCATACAAGCATGGACTCCAAATCTCGTCCTTATTTAAGTATGCGACAGCGGAAGCTCTTAATAATCACCTGAGAATAAACATGCTTAAAACGTCAACAAAAATGTTGGTGAGTTATAGGTTTAACCTATATATATCAAATCATAATAATAAACCACAAGATTTCATATTTCAATACACATCCCATACATAGAGATAAAAATCATTCATATGGTGAACACCTGGTAACCGACATTAACAAGATGCATATATAAGAATATCCCCATCATTCCGGGACACCCTTCGGATATGATATAAATTTCGAAGTACTAAAGCATCCGGTACTTTGGATGGGGCTTGTTGGGCCCGATAGATCTATCTTTAGGATTCGCGTCAATTAGGGTGTCTGTTCCCTAATTCTTAGATTACCAGACTTAATAAAAAGGGGCATATTCGATTTCGATAATTCAACCATATAATGTAGTTTCACGTACTTGTGTCTATTTTGTAAATCATTTATAAAACCTGCATGTATTCTCATCCCAAAAATATTAGATTTTAAAAGTGGGACTATAACTCACTTTCACAGATTTTTACTTCGTCGGGAAGTAAGACTTGGCCACTGGTTGATTCACGAACCTATAACAATATATACATATATATCAAAGTATGTTCAAAATATATTTACAACACTTTTAATATATTTTGATGTTTTAAGTTTATTAAGTCAGCTGTCCTCGTTAGTAAGCTACAACTAGTTGTCCACAGTTAGATGTACAGAAATAAATCGATAAATATTATCTTGAATCAATCCACGACCCAGTGTATACGTATCTCAGTATTGATCACAACTCAAACTATATATATTTTGGAATCAACCTCAACCCTGTATAGCTAACTCCAACATTCACATATAGAGTGTCTATGGTTGTTCCAAAATATATATAGATGTGTCGACATGATAGGTCGAAACATTGTATACGTGTCTATGGTATCTCAAGATTACATAATATACAATACAAGTTGATTAAGTTATGGTTGGAATAGATTTGTTACAAATTTTCACGTAGCTAAAATGAGAAAAATTATCCAATCTTGTTTTACCCATAACTTCTTCATTTTAAATCCGTTTTGAGTGAATCAAATTGCTATGGTTTCATATTGACCTCTATTTTATGAATCTAAACAGAAAAAGTATAGGTTTATAGTCGGAAAAATAAGTTACAAGTCGTTTTTGTAAAGGTAGTCATTTCAGTCGAAAGAACGACGTCTAGATGACCATTTTAGAAAACATACTTTCACTTTGAGTTTAACCATAATTTTTGGATATAGTTTCATGTTCATAATAAAAATCATTTTCTCAGAATAACAACTTTTAAATCAAAGTTTATCATAGTTTTTAATTAACTAACCCAAAACAGCCCGCGGTGTTACTACGACGGCGTAAATCCGGTTTTACGGTGTTTTTCGTGTCTCCAGGTTTTAAATCATTAAGTTAGCATATCATATAGATATAGAACATGTGTTTAGTTGATTTTAAAAGTCAAGTTAGAAGGATTAACTTTTGTTTGCGAACAAGTTTAGAATTAACTAAACTATGTTCTAGTGATTACAAGTTTAAACCTTCGAATAAGATAGCTTTATATGTATGAATTGAATGATGTTATGAACATCATTACTACCTTAATTTCCTTGGATAAACCTACTGGAAAAGTGAAAAATGGATCTAGCTTCAACGGATCCTTGGATGGCTCGAAGTTCTTGAAGCAGAATCATGACACGAAAACAAGTTCAAGTAAGATCATCACTTGAAATAAGATTGTTATAGTTATAGAAATTGAACCAAAGTTTGAATATGATTATTACCATGTATTAGAATGATAACCTACTGTAAGAAACAAAGATTTCTTGAGGTTGGATGATCACCTTACAAGATTGGAAGTGAGCTAGCAAACTTGAAAGTATTCTTGATTTTATGTAACTAGAACTTGTAGAATATATGAAGAACACTTAGAACTTGAAGATAGAACTTGAGAGAGATCAATTAGATGAATAAAATTGAAGAATGAAAGTGTTTGTAGGTGTTTTTGGTCGTTGGTGTATGGATTAGATATAAAGGATATGTAATTTTGTTTTCATGTAAATAAGTCATGAATGATTACTCATATTTTTGTAATTTTATGAGATATTTCATGCTAGTTGCCAAATGATGGTTCCCACATGTGTTAGGTGACTCACATGGGCTGCTAAGAGCTGATCATTGGAGTGTATATACCAGTAGTACATACATCTTAAAGTTGTGTATTGTACGAGTACGAATACGGGTGCATACGAGTAGAATTGTTGGTGAAACTGAACGAGGATGTAATTGTAAGCATTTTTGTTAAGTAGAAGTATTTTGATAAGTGTATTGAAGTCTTTTAAAAGTGTATAAATACATATTAAAACACTACATGTATATACATTTTAACTGAGTCGTTAAGTCATCGTTAGTCGTTACATGTAAGTGTTGTTTTGAAACCTTTAGGTTAACGATCTTGTTAAATGTTGTTAACCCAATGTTTATAATATCAAATGAGATTTTAAATTATTATATTATCATGATATTATTATGTATGAATATCTCTTAATATGATATATATACATTAAATGTCTTTACAACGATAATCGTTACATATATGTCTCGTTTAAAAATCATAAAATTAGTAGTCTTGTTTTTACATATGTAGTTCATTGTTAATATACTTAATGATATGTTTACTTATCATAGTATCATGTTAACTATATATATATCCATATATATGTCATCATATAGTTTTTACAAGTTTTAACGTTCGTGAATCACCGGTCAACTTGGGTGGTCAATTGTCTATATGAAACATATTTCAATTAATCAAGTCTTAACAAGTTTGATTGCCTAACATGTTGGAAACATTTAATTATGTAAATATCAATCTCAATTAATATATATAAACATGGAAAAGTTCGGGTCACTACATAAACATCTATCACATAATATCAAACGCGTTAAGAGATTAATATATCACATAATATTCACATGTTAAAAATATATAGTTTCCAACAAAATTTGTTAAGCAATCATTTTTCAAGTAAACACGGTCGAAGTCCAGACTCACTAATGCATCCTAACAAACTCGATAAGACACACTAATGCAAAATTTTGGTTCTCTAAGACCAACGCTCGGATACCAACTGAAATGTCCCGTTCTTATTGATTAAAAATGTTCCATATTAATTGATTTCGTTGCGAGGTTTTGACCTCTATATGAGACGTTTTTCAAAGACTGCATTCATTTTAAAACAAACCATAACCTTTATTTCATCAATAAAGGTTTAAAAAGCTTTACGTAGATTTTCAAATAATGATAATCTAAAATATCCTGTTTACACACGACCATTACATAATGGTTTACAATACAAATATGTTACAACAAAATAAGTTTCTTGAATGCAGTTTTTACACAATATCATACAAGCATGGACTCCAAATCTCGTCCTTATTTAAGTATGCGACAGCGGAAGCTCTTAATAATCACCTGAGAATAAACATGCTTAAAACGTCAACAAAAATGTTGGTGAGTCATAGGTTTAACCTATATATATCAAATCATAATAATAGACCACAAGATTTCATATTTCAATACACATCCCATACATAGAGATAAAAATCATTCATATGGTGAACACCTGGTAACCGACATTAACAAGATGCATATATAAGAATATCCCCATCATTCCGGGACACCCTTCGGATATGATATAAATTTCGAAGTACTAAAGCATCCGGTATTTTGGATAGGGTTTGTTAGGCCCAATAGATCTATCTTTAGGATTCGCGTCAATTAGGGTGTCTGTTCCCTAATTCTTAGATTACCAAACTTAATAAAAAGGGGCATATTCGATTTCGATAATTCAACCATAGAATGTAGTTTCACGTACTTGTGTCTATTTTGTAAATCATTTATAAAACCTGCATGTATTCTCATCCCAAAAATATTAGATTTTAAAAGTGGGACTATAACTCACTTTCACAGATTTTTACTTCGCCGGGAAGTGAGACTTGGTCACTGGTTGATTCACGAACCTATAACAATATATACATATATATCAAAGTATGTTCAAAATATATTTACAACACTTTTAATATATTTTGATGTTTTAAGTTTATTAAGTCAGCTGTCCTCGTTAGTAACCTACAACTAGTTGTCCACAGTTAGATGTACAGAAATAAATCGATAAATATTATCTTGAATCAATCCACAACCCAGTGTATACGTATCTCAGTATTGATCACAACTCAAACGATATATATTTTGGAATCAACCTCAACCCTGTATAGCTAACTCCAACATTCACATATAGAGTGTCTATGGTTGTTCCGAAATATATATAGATGTGTCGACATGATAGGTCGAAACATTGTATACGTGTCTATGGTATCTCAAGATTACATAATATACAATACAAGT
Organism: Rutidosis leptorrhynchoides; assembly: GCF_046630445.1. Taxonomy (NCBI): domain Eukaryota; kingdom Viridiplantae; phylum Streptophyta; class Magnoliopsida; order Asterales; family Asteraceae; genus Rutidosis; species Rutidosis leptorrhynchoides. The sequence goes on along the minus strand of NC_092335.1, from coordinate 40,031,044 downwards.
TGATTAAGTTATGGTTGGAATAGATTTGTTACCAATTTTCACGTAGCTAAAATGAGAAAAATTATCCAATCTTGTTTTACCCATAACTTCTTCATTTTAAATCCGTTTTGAGTGAATCAAATTGCTATGGTTTCATATTGAACTCTATTTTATGAATCTAAACAGAAAAAGTATAGGTTTATAGTCGGAAAAATAAGTTACAAGTCGTTTTTGTAAAGGTAGTCATTTCAGTCGAAAGAACGACGTCTAGATGACCATTTTAGAAAACATACTTCCACTTTGAGTTTAACCATAATTTTTGGATATAGTTTCATGTTCATAATAAAAATCATTTTCTCAGAATAACAACTTTTAAATCAAAGTTAATCATAGTTTTTAATTAACTAACCCAAAACAGCCCGCGGTGTTACTACGACGGCGTAAATCCGGTTTTACGGTGTTTTTCGTGTTTCCAGGTTTTAAATCATTAAGTTAGCATATCATATAGATATAGAACATGTGTTTAGTTGATTTTAAAAGTCAAGTTAGAAGGATTAATTTTTGTTTGCGAACAAGTTTAGAATTAACTAAACTATGTTCTAGTGATTACAAGTTTAAACCTTCGAATAAGATAGCTTTATATGTATGAATCGAATGATGTTATGAACATCATTACTACCTTAAGTTCCTTGGATAAACCTACTGGAAAAGAGAAAAATGGATCTAGCTTCAACGGATCCTTGGATGGCTCGAAGTTCTTGAAGCAGAATCATGACACGAAAACAAGTTCAAGTAAGATCATCACTTGAAATAAGATTGTTATAGTTATAGAAATTGAACCAAAGTTTGAATATGATTATTACCTTGTATTAGAATGATAACCTACTATAAGAAACAAAGATTTCTTGAGGTTGGATGATCACCTTACAAGATTGGAAGTGAGCTAGCAAACTTGAAAGTATTCTTGATTTTATGTAACTAGAACTTGTAGAATATATGAAGAACACTTAGAACTTGAAGATAGAACTTGAGAGAGATCAATTAGATGAAGAAAATTAAAGAATGAAAGTGTTTGTAGGTGTTTTTGGTCGTTGGTGTATGGATTAGATATAAAGGATATGTAATTTTGTTTTCATGTAAATAAGTCATGAATGATTACTCATATTTTTGTAATTTTATGAGATATTTCATGCTAGTTGCCAAATGATGGTTCCCACATGTGTTAGGTGACTCACATGGGCTGCTAAGAGCTGATCATTGGAGTGTATATACCAATAGTACATACATCTAAAAGCTGTGTATTGTACGAGTACGAATACAGGTGCATACGAGTAGAATTGTTGATGAAACTGAACGAGGATGTAATTGTAAGCATTTTTGTTAAGTAGAAGTATTTTGATAAGTGTATTGAAGTCTTTAAAAAGTGTATAAATACATATTAAAACACTACATGTATATACATTTTAACTGAGTCGTTAAGTCATCGTTAGTCGTTACATGTAAGTGTTGTTTTGAAACCTTTAGGTTAACGATCTTGTTAAATGTTATTAACCCAATGTTTATAATATCAAATGAGATTTTAAATTATTATATTATCATGATATTATCATGTATGAATATCTCTTAATATGATATATATACATTAAATGTCTTTACAACGATAATCGTTACATATATGTCTCGTTTAAAAATCATTAAGTTAGTAGTCTTGTTTTTACATATGTAGTTCATTGTTAATATACTTAATGATATATTTACTTATAATAGTATCATGTTAACTATATATATATCCATATATATGTCATCATATAGTTTTTACAAGTTTTAACGTTCGTGAATCACCGGTCAACTTGGGTGGTCAATTGTCTATATGAAACATATTTCAATTAATCAAGTCTTAACAAGTTTAATTGCTTAACATATTGGAAACATTTAATCATGTAAATATCAATCTCAATTAATATATATAAACATGGAAAAGTTCGGGTCACTACACATTGCATTCAAATATTATTGTTATAATCTGTTATTAAATAAATTAATGATTTAGTCATTTTGTATAAGTTGTCATATATATTTGGGATATGTCTATATTTTGGTAAACTTTCTATGTATAGAAAGTATGTTTTTAAAAAAAAAAAAAAATGAATGCAATGTTTTTTCAAAACGTATCATATAGAGGTCGAAACCTCGCTGTGGGACCGTAGATAACGTACCGCGTCAATAGCGATTTTGGCGGGTCGTTAGAGATGGTATCAAAGCATTAGTTCTAGGGAATTAGGTGCATTAATGTGTCTAACATGGACCGTTAGGATACATTAGTGATCTGGTCTAGAACCGTGTCGTTACACTTATATGTGATTATGTGCATATTCTGATATTAATATAATATTATTATTACTATCAGTGAGAAAGTATTTCTCCCTTTAATTACTGTCATAACCCGTCCTTAACCATAAGAACGTGTTAGATAACGTATGATTTCATTGCGAGGTATTGACCTCTATATGCGACATTTTTAAAAAGGAAAACTGCATATATTATACATTACAAACCAAACCATTATTTTTGTTACAAGCTTTAGACAATAAAAAGATGATTATCGTTTAACGATAATCTTCGACTTACAAACTTTACAAATGATAATAACAACACGATTTCTAGCATATTTTACAACACACGTCCTCGGATATGCAGTTTTATTTTTGACACAAATATGAGTACGCATGATCCTGCTTAGATTCAACATAATGCAGCGGAAGCTTTAATTATCACCTGAGAATAAACATGTTTAAAAACGTCAACATAAAGTTGGTGAGATATAGGTTTAGTGCGCAGCAATATATATATATATATAGACCACAAGATTTCGTATATAAACATTTCAATAAAAATATTCTAAGTGGTTGAGCACTTGGTAACCATACTTAACATTTTCACGTCGCATATTCCCTTTAATATGAAATCTTACTACACCGTACCAAGTGTAGTCACAAAACGAAGTACTGTGCAACCGTTGAATACTGGTCGTCCAGTCCGATTGGGGTTGTCAGGCCCGATAGATCTATCAACAGGATTCGCGTTTACATTACCGCTGTAAATATTAGTTACCAAGCTACAGGGAAGTATGCCAGTGGTACAACTCAACGTAGAATATATTTTTCAGTTACTTGTGTCCATAATGTAAAACATAAAATACATGTATTCTCATCCCGAAATATTTAGAGTTTAAAAGTGGGACTATATACTCACTCTTGTCTTGATGATATATATATTTTGACTCGGTCTTCCGGTTGATATCACGAACCTATCCATATATAATATATCAATATGTTTTCATTTTTAAACAAACGTTATAAATATATACTTGTTATACTTTTAATACTTTGAATAATTCCTTAGTCCGTAGTTAGCAGTCCGATGTTAGTAATTCAATTTTAATGGTTCATTTTTAGATGTTTAATATACCCGCAATGAAATAAATAAAACCCCCAACGAAATAAATAAAAACCCATCGTATATGTATTGGTCGAGATTAATCTTGACCCATGGTACCGGTGTTGTCAAATGACGTGTTGCGTACAATCATGGGATCTTATGATTAATCTTCTCGTGTTGTTTACGGGTGATCCTGAACCATATAAAATTGAATTATAAGTACATATATATAAAATATCATGTTATCTTAGAAATATGTGATTTATATCATTTTTTTCCAATTGATCCCGTAGTTGAAATGATCTAGGATAACCAATTTTGTTTCGGTCATAGTTTCTTCGTTACAAATCCGTTTTCGTTGATTCAAATTGCCATCTTCTTGGATCGAGTTCTTCTTTAAGACTATGAACTGTAAATACCTTGGTTTGTATTCAAAATCATACGGCATAAGTGAAACATTAGTGAAACATATGAAGTTAAACATTTTTGTTACAACAAAATCATTTAATGACCATTTTTCCAAAAATACTTATACTTTGAAAAACCAAGTTTTACCTTGTTAAATTAGCATATACATAAGTTATATTACAGGTCTTGAAGTATTTTAAAAGTTAAGTTAGAAGGATCTATTTAGTTTGCAAACAAGTTTGAAAACATTCAAACTATGTTCTTGTTGTTAAACTTGTATACCACAAAATATGATAGCTATATATATATGAATCGAATAAGGTTATAAACATAGATTCTACCTCAAGTTCCTTGGATGAAGTTGCTGTAAAAGAGAAGTAAGAAGCTAGAATCAAAAGGGTACTAGAGGTGGATGAAAGATTGGAAGTAAGTTGGTGTTCTTGGAGGGTTTTCTTGAAGTGTTTTTGTATGGTTTTCTTATGGTGTTTTAGTATGGTTTTTGAAGCTAGATCTTCTTGGTAAGTTGCTGAAGTGTTATGGAGTTTAGAGTTCTTGAAAGAGTGTGTGTTTTTGCTAAGATAATTGAAGTGAAAGTGAATCAAAAATGGGAAATGAATGGAAGTATTTAAGGTGGTGATGGTGGCGTTTTTGATGGTGTACAAGGACAAAAGTTTTAGTTGTTTTCTTGTATAATTAGTCAAGTAATCATCCAAAAGTAATTACCTAGCTCTAAGGGCATGAATAATGGCTGGTTAGGTGGTGATTTTGATGTGTATTTACTATTAGTAAATACGTATAGGAGCTAGGTATGATACGAGTACAAATACTCTAGGTATACGTATAGAAATTTTGTGAAAAATGAAATGAGGATTCAAATATAGCTATCTTTTGTGAATACACTTATATGGTTTTATGTATTTAAGTTCTTTAAAAGTAATTAAATACATTACTTATACAATATATGTATAATATTATAAGTCTTAAGTATTTATGTCAAATAACGTTACGTATAGTTATTGTTTCGAAAACTTAAATTAGTAGTTTCAAAATACACATATAACTTGTTGTTATTAATACAAAATGAGATATTAAAACATTTATTAATCATGTTAAATATGTATATATACATTTATATACACAAACGTATAATTATCATATATTGTATAGTTCGTGATATCATCGGTCAAACTAGACGGTCAAACGTTGTGTAAAACTCTTTTCGGAAATATCAGTCTCGACAATTTGGATTGCTTATCATGTTGGCAAGGTTTAATTTATGTAAATATCAATCTTATAAGTATAGAACGATCGAAAAAGTGCGGGTCGTTACATTACCTCCCCGTTAAATAAATTTCGTCCCGAAATTTTAAAATTGTACCTATTTTGCGTTATCGAGAAACAAGTGTGGATACTTTTGTTTCATTTGATCCTCTCGTTCCCACGTAAACTCGGGACCTCTTCTAGCATTCCAACGAACCTTAACAATCGGTATATTGCTCTGTTTGAGCTGTTTAACTTCACGGTCCATGATTTCGATTGGTTCTTCGACGAATTGTAGTTTCTCGTCGACATGGATTTCTTCAAGAGGAATGGTGAGGTCTTCCTTTGCAAGACACTTCTTCAGGTTTGAGACGTGAAAGGTATTATGTACTCCAGCGAGTTGTTGCGGTAACTCGAGCCGATAAGCTACCGGTCCAATGCGTTCGATGATCTTAAACGGGCCTACGTACCTTGGGTTCAGTTTACCCCTTTTTCCAAAACGTATCACACCTTTCCAAGGTGACACCTTTAGCATAACCATGTCCCCAATCTGAAACTCTAATGGTTTCCTTCGGACATCGGCGTAGCTCTTTTGGCGACTTCGGGCTGTTTTCAATCTCTCCTTGATTTGTACTATCTTCTCAGTCGTTTCGTGTATGATTTCGGGACCAGTTAAATGTCGATCTCCTACTTCATTCCAACAGATAGGAGATCTACACTTCCTTCCGTACAATGCTTCGAATGGTGCAGCTTTAATGCTTGCATGATAACTATTATTATACGAAAATTCTGCTAACGGTAGATACTTATCCCATCCGTTTCCAAAATCGATCACACATGCCCTGAGCATGTCTTCAAGAGTCTGAATTGTTCTTTCACTCTGCCCGTCCGTTTGCGGATGATATGCGGTACTCATATCCAAACGAGTTCCTAGTGCCTCCTGTAGTGATTGCCAGAACTTTGAGGTAAATCTACTATCACGATCAGATATAATGGAAATAGGTATTCCATGCCTTGAAACAACTTCCTTTATATACAATCGTAATAGTTTCTCCATTCTATCTGTTTCCTTTATAGGCAAGAAATGTGCAGACTTGGTGAGACGATCAACAATCACCCAAATGGTGTCGTATCCCCAGGCAGTCTTTGGTAACTTCGTGATGAAATCCATGGTAATACCATCCCATTTCCATTCTGGGATTTCTGGTTGTTGAAGTAACCCTGACGGCTTTTGGTGTTCTGCTTTAACCTTGGAACAAGTTAAACACTCCCCAACATATGTTGCAACGTCTGTTTTTAAATTAGGCCACCAATAATGCGTCTTAAGATCTTGGTACATCTTTCCAACTCCAGGATGTATCGAATATCTTGTCTTATGTGCCTCGTTCAATATCAACTTCCTTAATCCACCCAACTTCGGTACCCAAATACGATTTGCAAAATATCGAATTCCATCTTCCCGCATAACGAGTTGCTTCTCATACTTCTTCATTATTTCATTTCCTTTATTTTCTTTAGTAAGTGCTTCTCGTTGAACTTCTTTGATTTGTGAGTTGAGATTCATGCGAATTTTTATATTCACTGCTCGAACTCGAATTGGTTCTCGTTCCTTTCTGCTTAAAGCATCGGCCACCACGTTCGCCTTTCCGGGATGATAACGAATTTCACAATCATAGTCGTTTATTAACTCGACCCACCTACGTTGCCTCATGTTCAATTGTTTCTGATCAAAAATATGTTGAAGGCTTTTATGATCAGTAAACACAGTGAATTTAACCCCATACAAGTAGTGTCTCCACATCTTCAATGCAAACACGACTGCTCCCAATTCTAGATCATGCGTCGTATAATTTCGCTCGTGAATCTTCAATTGTCGGGATGCAAATGCAATTACTTTCTTTCGTTGCATAAGAACACAACCAAAACCTTGTCGCGAAGCGTCACAATATATTTCAAAATCATCGTTCCCTTCAGGTAACGATAAAATAGGCGCCGTAGTTAACTTCTTCTTCAATAATTGAAATGCGTTCTCCTGCTCCGAGGTCCATTCGTATTTCTTCCCTTTTTGCGTTAATGCTGTCAACGGCTTAGCTATTCGAGAAAAATCTTGAATAAACCTTCTATAATAACCGGCTAAACCCAAAAATTGGCGTATCTGCATTGGTGTCTTAGGAGTCTCCCATTTTTCAATGGCTTCAATTTTTGCTGGATCAACCTGAATTCCTTTGCTACTAACAACGTGGCCAAGAAATTGTACTTCTTTCAACCAGAAAGCACACTTAGAAAATTTAGCATAAAGTTGTTCTTTTCTCAACAACTCCAGTATCAACCTTAAATGCTCTTCATGCTCTTGCTCACTCTTGGAATAGATAAGAATATCATCAATGAAAACGATAACAAACTTATCTAAATACGGACTACAAACTCGATTCATGAGGTCCATGAATACAGCTGGCACATTCGTCAATCCAAACGGCATAACCAAAAATTCGTAATGTCCATAACGTGTCCGAAAAGCAGTTTTCGGAATGTCCTCTTCTTTGACGCGTAGTTGATGATAGCCCGATCTTAAGTCGATTTTCGAATAAACACATGATCCTTGCAATTGATCAAATAAGTCATCAATTCTTGGTAGTGGATACCGATTCTTGATAGTTAACTTATTTAATTCACGATAGTCTATACACATCCTAAAAGATCCATCTTTCTTCTTAACAAACAAAATTGGAGCTCCCCACGGTGAAGTACTCGGTCGTATGAATCCACGGTCCAGTAATTCTTTTAACTGACTTTGAAGTTCTTTTAACTCGGACGGTGCAAGTCTATATGGAGCACGAGCCACTGGTGCAGCTCCTGGTACTAAATCTATTTGAAATTCTACCGATCTAAATGGAGGTAATCCCGGCAATTCTTCCGGAAAAACTTCGGGAAAATCTCTTGCCACAGGCACGTCATTGATGCACTTCTCTTCCTTTTCGACTTTATTAACATGTGCTAAAATAGCGTAACATCCCTTTTCTAAACACTTTTTGGCTTTCATACAGCTAATGAGTTTTAGCTTTGAATCACCCTTCTCTCCGTAAATCATCACCGGCATTTTATCCTTACCAGGAATACGAATTGCCTTCTTGGCACAAACAACTTCCGCTCCTACTTTGGACATCCAGTCCATGCCGACTATTACATCGAAACTTCCTAATTCTACGGGTATCAAATCAATCTTAAATGTTTCTCCGGCTAAATTTATCTTACAATCACGACAAATTTTATCGGCTTTAATTAGTTTACCATTAGCTAACTCAATCAAGTACTTAGCATCTAGAGGTAATGATGAACAATTCAATTTAGTGTAAAAATTTATACACACGTAACTTCTATCGGCGCCAGTATCAAATAAAATAGATGCTGATAAGTTATTAATGGTAAACGTACCCGTAACAAGCTCCGGGTCTTCTCGTGCCTCTCTAGCATTAATAACAAACGCTCTTCCACGTGCAGGTCCGCCATTCTGATTCGGGCACTGACTCTTATAGTGACCTTGTTTTCCACAACCAAAACAAGTAATGGTAGCCAAAGCAGTTCTATTTGCATTGGTGGCAGGAGTCTTGGTACCATTTGTATTTGTAACGAGAGCCCTACAATCTTCAGCAAGATGACCCTTTCGATTACATTTGTTGCATACCACATTACAGTAGCCAGAGTGATGTTTGTGGCATCGGTTACATAAAGGATTTTGTCCTTTATAACCAAAGCTTAAACCACTACCCGCACCTTGCGTGTTTTCTTGTTTCTTAAAAGATTGTTGTTGGTTACCTCGATCATAATTTCCATTCCACTTTCTTTTGTTACCTGATACCTTCACATCAGTATTGGATACTTTCTTATCCATGATGACCTGATCCATTAGCTCGTTTGCCATGGTTATAGCTTCATGAATTGTCTTAGGTTTCGATGCTGTAACATTTGCCTTGACCTTTTTGGGCAAACCAGCTTTGTACATTTCAATCTTCCGTTCTTCGGTTGGAACCAATTCAGGACATAGCAAAACTAATTCCATGAATCGCTGGTTGTAGTTGGTGATTTCAGTACCAACCACCTTCAAACTTCGTAACTCATCTTCTAACTTAATAACCTCATTCCTTGGACAATACTCGGTGATTATCATTGCTTTGAATTCTTCCCATGGAGTATCATAAGCTACATCTCCTCCTACCGCCTTCACATAATTCTTCCACCATGTGAGTGCACTATCTTGTAAAGTGCACGATGCAAACTTGGTCATGTCTTTTTCATTACAACCACTGATTTTAAACACCGTCTCCATCTTTTCTATCCATCGGGTTAAACCGATCGGTCCTTCCGTTCCACTGAATGATGAAGGCTTGCAAGCTTGAAACGTCTTGTAGGAGCATCCTACACGAGGATTTGGATTAACTGCAGCAGCTCTTGCAGCCTCAACCCATAACATTCTGTCGTTCACTCACTGGTTGATGAAGTCCTCGACTTCTTGTTCCGTCATTCGATTCAATCGCGCCATTTCCTAATGAAAGAAAATAATTATTCACATGGAATATTATAGATGTAGTGTGTATTTATAGTACATTTATAGCTTGTTAATAATATGAACCAGGTATTATTATAAAAGCCTTTTCTTCTTATTAGCGTTTTATAATTATATCTTGGGTAGTACCTACCCGTTAATGTTCATACTTAATAGCTTAGTACAGAATCAATTACTACAATCTAAATAATACTTAACCATGGAAAATTATTGCATTTCATACTTCGCTATTTTACATATGCTTACATCAAACTTTAAACAAACCACACTAATAATATTATACAAAACATTATGTGATTCCATGGTTTAATACGGTAGCGCATCATTTGGTCTATTTCCCAAAACATTTATGTCCAGGGAATCCCCCAACGCGAATCCTAGCTGTCTCCCTACGTTTTGGCTGAGGAGCCGAAAAACTAGACGCCGGGATAGCACTAATAGGAATAGCGGGGATAGGGGTGGTAGTGTTGAGTGGAATTGGTGCCACATCATCCTTACTAAACTCGGGATTTGGATTTTCTAATTCACTAGCTTTTCGTTTCTTCCCTAGTTCGAACTCGTCTTTTGTAATTTCCTGTATTTCTTCCTCGGGTTCACTTTCCTCCTCGGGTTCACTTTCCTCCTCGGGTTCACTTTCCTCCTCGGGTTCACTTTCCGATATTTCTATAGTTGGTTCATCCGGAAATTGTGAGTCTTCCCCAAAAATATCACTTTCGTCATCGGATATGTTAATGACTGAAACACAATCTGAAGGTTCTGATTCGGAGTCGCTGAATGTGATAATAAGTTTCGAGCCCGACATCTATCACACAACAACTAACCCATTAGTACTTACATAATATTTACATATAAATTTTAACCAACAGTGATAAGCAATGGTTTTTTTTTTAAAATCAGACCCGGTCAAAGTCCAGACTTACTAATGTATCCTAACGACTTATCGGTTAGACACACTAATGCAAACCTGGTTCGCTAAGACCACCGCTCTGATACCACATGTCATAACCCGTCCTTAACCATAAGAACGTGTTAGATAACGTATGATTTCATTGCGAGGTATTGACCTCTATATGCGACATTTTTAAAAAGGAAAACTGCATATATTATACATTACAAACCAAACCATTATTTTTGTTACAAGCTTTAGACAATAAAAAGATGATTATCGTTTAACGATAATCTTCGACTTACAAACTTTACAAATGATAATAACAACACGATTTCTAGCATATTTTACAACACACGTCCTCGGATATGCAGTTTTATTTTTGACACAAATATGAGTACGCATGATCCTGCTTAGATTCAACATAATGCAGCGGAAGCTTTAATTATCACCTGAGAATAAACATGTTTAAAAACGTCAACATAAAGTTGGTGAGATATAGGTTTAGTGCGCAGCAATATATATATATAGACCACAAGATTTCGTATATAAACATTTCAATAAAAATATTCTAAGTGGTTGAGCACTTGGTAACCATACTTAACATTTTCACGTCGCATATTCCCTTTAATATGAAATCTTACTACACCGTACCAAGTGTAGTCACAAAACGAAGTACTGTGCAACCGTTGAATACTGGTCGTCCAGTCCGATTGGGGTTGTCAGGCCCGATAGATCTATCAACAGGATTCGTGTTTACATTACCGCTGTAAATATTAGTTACCAAGCTACAGGGAAGTATGCCAGTGGTACAACTCAACGTAGAATATATTTTTCAGTTACTTGTGTCCATAATGTAAAACATAAAATACATGTATTCTCATCCCGAAATATTTAGAGTTTAAAAGTGGGACTATATACTCACTCTTGTCTTGATGATATATATATTTTGACTCGGTCTTCCGGTTGATATCACGAACCTATCCATATATAATATATCAATATGTTTTCATTTTTAAACAAACGTTATAAATATATACTTGTTATACTTTTAATACTTTGAATAATTCCTTAGTCCGTAGTTAGCAGTCCGATGTTAGTAATTCAATTTTAATGGTTCATTTTTAGATGTTTAATATACCCGCAATGAAATAAATAAAACCCCCAACGAAATAAATAAAAACCCATCGTATATGTATTGGTCGAGATTAATCTTGACCCATGGTACCGGTGTTGTCAAATGACGTGTTGCGTACAATCATGGGATCTTATGATTAATCTTCTCGTGTTGTTTACGGGTGATCCTGAACCATATAAAATTGAATTATAAGTACATATATATAAAATATCATGTTATCTTAGAAATATGTGATTTATATCATTTTTTTCCAATTGATCCCGTAGTTGAAATGATCTAGGATAACCAATTTTGTTTCGGTCATAGTTTCTTCGTTACAAATCCGTTTTCGTTGATTCAAATTGCCATCTTCTTGGATCGAGTTCTTCTTTAAGACTATGAACTGTAAATACCTTGGTTTGTATTCAAAATCATACGGCATAAGTGAAACATTAGTGAAACATATGAAGTTAAACATTTTTGTTACAACAAAATCATTTAATGACCATTTTTCCAAAAATACTTATACTTTGAAAAACCAAGTTTTACCTTGTTAAATTAGCATATACATAAGTTATATTACAGGTCTTGAAGTATTTTAAAAGTTAAGTTAGAAGGATCTATTTAGTTTGCAAACAAGTTTGAAAACATTCAAACTATGTTCTTGTTGTTAAACTTGTATACCACAAAATATGATAGCTATATATATATGAATCGAATAAGGTTATAAACATAGATTCTACCTCAAGTTCCTTGGATGAAGTTGCTGTAAAAGAGAAGTAAGAAGCTAGAATCAAAAGGGTACTAGAGGTGGATGAAAGATTGGAAGTAAGTTGGTGTTCTTGGAGGGTTTTCTTGAAGTGTTTTTGTATGGTTTTCTTATGGTGTTTTAGTATGGTTTTTGAAGCTAGATCTTCTTGGTAAGTTGCTGAAGTGTTATGGAGTTTAGAGTTCTTGAAAGAGTGTGTGTTTTTGCTAAGATAATTGAAGTGAAAGTGAATCAAAAATGGGAAATGAATGGAAGTATTTAAGGTGGTGATGGTGGCGTTTTTGATGGTGTACAAGGACAAAAGTTTTAGTTGTTTTCTTGTATAATTAGTCAAGTAATCATCCAAAAGTAATTACCTAGCTCTAAGGGCATGAATAATGGCTGGTTAGGTGGTGATTTTGATGTGTATTTACTATTAGTAAATACGTATAGGAGCTAGGTATGATACGAGTACAAATACTCTAGGTATACGTATAGAAATTTTGTGAAAAATGAAATGAGGATTCAAATATAGCTATCTTTTGTGAATACACTTATATGGTTTTATGTATTTAAGTTCTTTAAAAGTAATTAAATACATTACTTATACAATATATGTATAACATTATAAGTCTTAAGTATTTATGTCAAATAACGTTACGTATATTTATTGTTTCGAAAACTTAAATTAGTAGTTTCAAAATACACATATAACTTGTTGTTATTAATACAAAATGAGATATTAAAACATTTATTAATCATGTTAAATATGTATATATACATTTATATACACAAACGTATAATTATCATATATTGTATAGTTCGTGATATCATCGGTCAAACTAGACGGTCAAACGTTGTGTAAAACTCTTTTCGGAAATATCAGTCTCGACAATTTGGATTGCTTATCATGTTGGCAAGGTTTAATTTATGTAAATATCAATCTTATAAGTATAGAACGATCGAAAAAGTGCGGGTCGTTACAATTACAAGCCTTCTCATGCTCAAACGAGTTCATTTTCAACACCCCGGTCATTGAAAACCAGGAAGCGTCATTCAGGACTTTTGAAATTTCTGACATTCCTACGTGAGTTATTACTTATATAATTTTTTAGATATCATTTGTGTTATAACATGTGCTTATGTGCTTCGATTAAGAAATTCCGGACATCTCAAATTGTGAATCGGAAGAAGTCTTTTCCGACTCACGAAGATTCTCAGTAGTTTCAAAGACATTCTTACGACATTCCCTTTCAATATTATTAATTATAATATTATATTCCCATACTATTTTTAGTACAACTCTTTTTGAAATCATTTTGATTCATAAATTTTGGAAAATGACACTTGTTTCATATCCAAAAATATTTTGGAGTAGTGTTGGAATGGAAGTATGACTTAGTGTAATATAATTACGCTTGATCAACGTGGCTATATTACGGTAAGTCATGCAGAAGTTCTAATGGAACGTGATGGTGGTAATGCTTGATCAACCTTATCTTCACCACGTACCATGTTACAAGACTCTGTTTTCTGCGCTGATATCTGAATATACCAAGACTCTATATGTGACATCATTTGAGTCACGTGTGTTTTCCTTCTCATCTTTGTTATATCATACTTGCACTCCGAACCATTTATTCAAAGGTATTCGTTATCAAAGAAATATGATCTCGTTTAGCCCAACTTTCATATTTAACTACAAGATGCTCGGTCTTACTATGTCAAGACGAACATTCCTATCCTCACTTGTTTCCTAAACGCAGTTTAATCGCACCAACCAAAATTTCGGGACGAAATTTTCTTTAACGGGTAGGTAATGTAATAACCCGACTTTTTCCGTTAAATACTTAACAACCATTTATTAAATTCAATGATTTTTTCATGCCATATTTTTTTTCTATATTAAAGAACAGACTACTTTTGATATGTGTTAATTTATCACTAGAAAATTTTGAAAATTAGTAATAATAAAGTTAATAATTGAAACTAATAACTTATGAAAGATATATAAATACTTTATAAATAAATATAAAAAATGATAAATAAAAATATATAATAAATGGTTAAATTGAATTTCGACATCACAAATTGTGAATCGGAAGAAGTCTTTTCCGACTCACGAAGATTCTCAGTAGTTTCAAAGACATTCTTACGACATTCCCTTTCAATATTATTAATTATAATATTATATTCCCATACTATTTTTAGTACAACTCTTTTTGAAATCATTTTGATTCATAAATTTTGGAAAATGACACTTGTTTCATATCCAAAAATATTTTGGAGTAGTGTTGGAATGGAAGTATGACTTAGTGTAATATAATTACGCTTGATCAACGTGGCTATATTACGGTAAGTCATGCAGAAGTTCTAATGGAACGTGATGGTGGTAATGCTTGATCAACCTTATCTTCACCACGTACCATGTTACAAGACTCTGTTTTCTACGCTGATATCTGAATATACCAAGACTCTATATGTGACATCATTTGAGTCACGTGTGTTTTCCTTCTCATCTTTGTTATATCATACTTGCACTCCGAACCATTTATTCAAAGGTATTCGTTATCAAAGAAATATGATCTCGTTTAGCCCAACTTTCATATTTAACTACAAGATGCTCGGTCTTACTATGTCAAGACGAACATTCCTATCCTCACTTGTTTCCTAAACGCAGTTTAATCGCACCAACCAAAATTTTGGGACGAAATTTTCTTTAACGGGTAGGTAATGTAATAACCCGACTTTTTCCGTTAAATACTTAACAACCATTTATTAAATTCAATGATTTTTTCATGCCATATTTTTTTTCTATATTAAAGAACAGACTACTTTTGATATGTGTTAATTTATCACTAGAAAATTTTGAAAATTAGTAATAATAAAGTTAATAATTGAAACTAATAACTTATGAAAGATATATAAATACTTTATAAATAAATATATAAAATGATAAATAAAAATATATAATAAATGGTTAAATTGAATTTCGACATCACTAGATTCGTATATATTTCTAGTCACTATTTAGATCCAAGTTATAAGAAATTTTGTTTACTACTTTTTAGTATTTTTTTTTATATAAAACACAACGGTTAGTGAAACCAAGAAAAATACCTTTTCAGACAACGAAATGCATGAATACTTATTTTATATAATAATTAAGTTTTAAAAAAATCGAATTATTTAATTGGGATATTTTTAAATTAAACTCGAGAAAATTAGTTTAAACATTCATGTTTCAATAAAGGACAAATATTTATTTAATGTAAAATATTATAAATAAGTATTTTATGAAAAACACAAACCAGGTATGACGTCAAGAGTTTAAAAGGT
Source organism: Rutidosis leptorrhynchoides (assembly GCF_046630445.1). Lineage (NCBI taxonomy): Eukaryota > Viridiplantae > Streptophyta > Magnoliopsida > Asterales > Asteraceae > Rutidosis > Rutidosis leptorrhynchoides. The sequence goes on along the minus strand of NC_092335.1, from coordinate 40,015,308 downwards.
TTCAAACAATATGGATATATATAATTTTTTTATAAATATAAAATTAACCAGTCATTGAATCATATTAAGATAAAATACATTGGATCTTAGCTAAAGGATAAAAATTTAATTATAACATGTGACTTTACAGTAATACCCGTGTTTACCAAATTATTACACCCGTGATATATTCATACCCGTGACTACACTGTATTATCCGTGATGTCTATTATTAAGATAGATATATCCCGTGACTATACAGTTAACACCCGTGTTTTATAGCTGTGATATATATATATATATATATATATATATATATATATATATATATATATATATATATATATATATATATTCATACCCGTTCATTTTTCTTCTTCTCCTCAAGAACACCCACATTCTTCTTCACTTCTAACCTCAAATTCTCCTTCAATATTTGCTTGATCACAAAATCGTTTACATATTCGGATTCCTCTCGAAGATCTCTACTTATCCATACCAACAATTTCTTGATTTGAGTAAGTTTTAAAAACTCCAATTTTCTAGTTTTCATATTTTTGTTACATATTAGGGTAGATATAGTGTCTAGTGCTCAAGTCCTTGTATGTATGCATGATATTGTTCGTTAATTTGATCATTTGTTGACTTGTTGATGAATCACGAATTTGAATGGTATGTTACTGATATGAACATGATATTTTCAGTTTATGAAATACTTATAAATGAAATCCTTGTGAAAAACTATTAATTTTAGGCTCAAGAATCACTTGATTTCGTTTAGAATTGCTTCCGGTATGATTAATTGAAGTTTAACATGATATTACATGAAATCCGAATTGTTTTGCCATGTTTCTAGAATTTTGACTTTGTTATCTGTAAATATAAGTATGTAGATGGATTACTATTGAAAAACTATTAATTTTAGGCTCAAGAATCAATTGATTTCGTTATCGTATGCTCCCGATATGTTAAATTGAAGTTTTCATGTGATCTTGCTATGAATCCTAATTTTCTGAGATGAATGCTTTATGATTGAGTTTGTGAACTGATGTTAGATGTATAGATAATTGAAAAACACCCAAGATAGACTTAAGATTCATGTTAATCGGATATGTAAAGCCCTCGTTATGGTTAATTAAAGGTTTGTGATTTTGTTGCTTAAAAATTTATTTCGGTTTAAAAATTCGTAATTGAAACTGTGAATCTGGGAAAGTATGCTATATATTCAGGTCGGGAGAGGTATATAGTTGTATTGCTTGCGAAAAAAAAACATTTGGTTTTCATTTAGATATTGTCCAATTCCGATAAAAGAGTCAAAATCTATGGCCAAATCAAAGTTAGAATTTTATATTATTTAAAACCGGACAGAACAGTTTCATTGGGATGCGTGTGACTTGATCTCAGGATTCTGGGTTCACGGTTGCGTGCGTATCGAAAAATTAATAAGTTTAGACTCCAGAAACGCGTCATTTGGATAATTTTTGGATTTGATATGATTTTTCAAAGTTTAAACATGAGTATCGAAACGATTCAGCATTACAGCCTGGTACGTTTTCAGTCACTGCGAGCTTTCTGTTTAGGGTTAGAGGTTGTGCTTCGGATATATTATAGTCGACTAAATTCCGGAGATTTTGGCGTGTATTTCAAGTCAAACGGACCTGTACTTATTTTTATAAAAATTCTGGAAGTTGACTACATTATTTAAGGTAAATAATATGTGCAATTGACTTTGTTTGACCAAATGGGTTTAATGGGTCAAAATGGGTAACGGTCAGTGTAGAAAAGTCCCAAACGTCGATTTAAGTAAGTTTAAAGGTTGTGGTGTTTAAAAAAAATAAGTTGTGGCATGTTTTGGTCAAAATGGGTGTTTATGACCCATTTGGGTCATACGAGCCTACTTTGACCCATATGCGAAATTTTGAGAACCAAAGGTATGTAACACATCCCGTATATTGATTTAAGTATGTTTGCAAGTTTTGGTGCTTTAAAAATGAGTTTGGGTCAAATTTGGTTTAAAGAAAGTTTTATGACTCATTCAGGTCAAACGTGCATAAATTGACCCATATGCATAATTTTGGAAAACGAAAGTCACCAACACATCTAAAATGTCATTTTTGAGCTGTGATAAAAATTTGGTTAAGTCAGGTCAGCCGGATTCAAATTTGGATCGTCAACCGAAAATTTTAGTATTTTAACAAAATTGTCAAAATGACTCTCGGACCTACTTTGAGGACTCGCAAGTTGAAATCAGTTAAGTTTAGATAAAAACTATTATTTGGTATTGAAAGTATTTGTGACAAGCTTTAAAACGATATATTATTTGTATAATTTTGTTGAGTCTAAACAGGTATAAAACAAGCGAGAAAATGGGCAATCGTTGCTGATTTTGAACACTTAACAAAAATTTTATCAGCATTTTATGTTTCGGGAGACTGTTTTCGCGAGGTCATAACTTTAAAACCGTAACTCCATTTTTGTCAAATAAACTGTCTATAGAAAGGTGGGATAACATACTTTCCAATGGTCACGACCTAAGGTATTATATCAAATTTAGTGGGACCCGGAATCAGCTGCAAAATACTAAAAAATACATATATGTAAATAATATAAATTTTTCTAAGTAAAAATGAATAACTTAAGTTTGACCTATGTTTGACTACTTGACCTACTTGTGTAATTTTATGCGGTTATTGACTTGTGTTAATCATGTTGACTGTGTTTGACTTGCGTTTGACTTACATTTGACTTACTTTGACTTGCGTTGACTTTTGTTGACTTTTGCTAAATTTTGCTAAATTTATGAGTCGGACTTGAGCAATAGGACTATACAAACCCTATGACCTGACCTAGCTTGTTAGACATTTATTAACCAACATATATTCTTTAGGATGAGGTCTACGGTTACTTGCATTCCGAGTATTGGTTACATCTACGTGAATTGTTTATTGGGCTACAAAGGTGAGTTTCATTTGCTCCCTTTTTAATTGCTTTTGCAATATATATTTTTGGGCTGAGAATACATGCACTGCTTTTATAAATGTTTACAAAATAGACACAAGTACTTAAAAATATATTCCACGTTGAGTTGTACCACTGGCATATTTCCCTGTAGCTTGGTAACTACTATTTACATGGGTATTGTAAACGCGAATCCTGTTGATAGATCTATCGGGCCTGACAACCCCAACCGGACTGGACGACCAGTATTCAACGGTTGCACAGTACTTCGTTTCGGTAACTACACTTGGTACGGTGTAGTGAGATTTCATAATAAAGGGAATATGCGACGTTGATTAAATGTTAAGTATGGTTACCAAGTGGTCAACCACTTAGAATGCTTTACATACACTTGCGAGTGTATTATGTTTATGATTATGAAATCTTGTGGTCTATTGAAACTATTGATAACTGTTGTTATGATAAACCTATGAACTCACCAACCTTTTGGTTGACACTTTTAGCATGTTTATTCTCAAGTTTTTCAAAAGTGCTTCCGCTGTCTGCTTGCTATTTGCTCAAGGTGCTGCATGGAGTCTTTTATGCCATATTTTCAAAAAAACATTGCATTCAAATATTATTGTTATAATCTGTTATTAAATAAATTGATGATTTAGTCATTTTGTAATAGTTGTCATATATATTTGGGATATGTCTATATTTTGGTAAACTTTCTATGTATAGAAAGTATGTTTTTTTTAAAAAAAAAAAAAAATTGAATGCAATGTTTTATCAAAACGTATCATATTGAGGTCGAAACCTCGCTGTGGGACCATAGATAACGTACCGCGTCAATAGCGATTTTGGCGGGTCGTTAGACTTTGTTTCAATTGTCATCCTCATACCCACTCACTTTCACCCTCTTTATTCATTTTGTAATAGAAAGAAAACGCAGCAAGTTGGTATGTTTTTGAGGATTTGAAACAGAAACAAACCAGCGGTATTAGTAATAAGAGTAGTAGCTGCAGCCTGCAATCAATGATTTTTTTTTGTTAGATTTCGAAAGCCATGAATGAAAACAGTTGGTTATTCGAGTGGTGCTGTAGGGTGGTAGTTATAGGTGGTTTAGGGTGACTTTTGGTGGCGTTTGACAGCTGCAAATAGCAGCTTCAGCGTAGCAGTAGGAACAACAGCATATAATATGGTTGTGGTGGTTGTTATTTGTGATGGGTTTTGGATCTTGGTGTTATAACGGGAAACAATATCAACGTAAGCATGATCGATGGTTCTTAGTAATGGTTGCTCATGGTGGTGATCACATGATTGTAGTGGCAGTGTTGAAGTATTTAATCAAGAATATAGTGTAGACGTAGCGTTGCATCGAATAGGAACGGTGGTGTTGAGGTGGTCGTTGACATAAATAGAAACAATGATTTATTAGTGAGTTTCATTTTAAGAAGGTGATGATTATGTTTGTGGGTTTAATTGCTCAAAACAATATACAGAAAATAATTTGGTGATGGTGATTATGGAGTTGAAAGGGTGATCAAACTCTTTGTACGTGTGTTAAATCTATATGTGTGTTAGTATATATATGTAAAGTTATATATATTAATATAGATAAAATATTGATAGTAAACGAATATATAAAGTTAGTAAAGATGGTTTGTTGTATTGCCAATTGATTTGGATGCTTAACCAATATTAGACAGGAAATCACGAGCAGGAGGTAGAAAACAAAAAAATAAATTTAAAGTGGAAAAGGATATGTAACAAACTTTGAAATTTGACAGTGTAATTATATATTTAATTTATATTAATAATTAATAAATATAAATATATTAATAATAATAATATTTTTAACATTATTAATCATAAAATAAATAATAAGAATAATAATATTTGTTAATAAGAATGCTAATAATGATATTAATAGTATGAATAACATTAATGATACATTTGTATCTTAATAAAAATAACGGTAATTTCAATAATAATAATGATATTAATAATATTACTACTGATAGTAATAATGATATTAACATAACAAATTATGCGTATCGAATTTCATATCTACATATTATATAATATACTAATATTATTAGTATAGATATTAATATTTATTTTTAGCAGTTATATCATATATTATATCAATTAAATTTTAATTTAATATATATATATATATATATATATATATATATATATATATATATATATATATATATATATATATATATATATATATATATATATATGAATCTATTTACAAATAGTTGTTCGTGAATCGTCGGGAATAGTCAAAGGTCAACTGAATCCATATAAATAGTTCAAAGGTCAAATGTATGCACGAACACAGTTCAAAGTTTATGAGACTTTAACATTACAAACTTTTGCTTATCATGTCAGAAACCTATAAAGATTAAGTTTAAATTTGGTCGAAAATTCCCGGGTCGTCACAGTACCTACCCGTTAAAGAAATTTCATCCCGATATTTGAGTGAGGTCGTCATGGCTAACAGTAAATATGTTTTTCTTGACGAATATGAGCTGATAAATAGAGTTTTCATCATTACAGAATAATACAGATAAAATAATTCGATTATTCGAAAAGCACGAATGAAACTATCATGAGAGAGGTCCCAACGGGCATCGTCCAACTTCGCCCAAAAACGTGCCCAATTTTTTTTTTTTTATCCGTTAAAATAAAAAAAAAATTCCAACGGCTATCCCAACGGTCACTTTTACACTATAAAAACACCAACCATATACTTCATTTTATACACTCAAACATATATTTCTTTTATATTTCCACCTTTCTCAAAATCAAAATCAAACACTCCCATACTGCAAAATGTTAACACTTCTCCCAATGATTGTTTCATTCAATGTTCATTACGGAGGTGATTTTCGTAATCAAATGAAAGAATATAAGTGGGGCGACAGTATTTCGTTTGAAGATATCAACATTCGTGATGTCGGTTTACAAGACTTGCTATCCTTTCTGAAGGAGAAAGTTCCGTGTGAATTCACGTTTGTGTTCTTTTATAAAGACGATTATGATGCGGATTGTAGGGCAAGTTTTCTGTATACCGATGATCAATGGTACTTTATAAAAGATACTATTGAAGATCGAGGTAAACGCATTTCTTTGTATGCGGTTTGAAGATGAAGAGACGTTGGGTTATCGTTACCTCGATGAATCAGCTGAAGCAGTAGTTGAGGCATCAAGAGAAATACCGATGTCTCCAGAGTATCTCACGGATGGAGAGATGACTGGTGAACGCTACTTTGCAGATGACAATTAACGAAGACGAGTAGTTTGATTGTAATCTTTTAAATTTTTAATTGTCGTGATGTTTTAATTTTTAATTATTGTAATTTCAGTGTTGTTGTCGAGTTTTATATCTTCCTTTATGTTTCGGAGCTCTTCGTCTTTTTAATCTCCTCTCGATCACTAGTAAAACGAGTAATGGCCTAGAATTTGTAAGTATGGAGTTTTGAATGAATTTAATGTTATAATCAAGGAAGAACGTAATAGCACAATTTGATTCGTCAAATTACCAGAATCATTGAGAATAGAGCTATCAAGAATATACTTTCTTGATATGTTCAGAAGTTAATTAGAATGAAAGAGTTATGTAACATGAAACATGATGGTGGTATGATCTACTGTGAACCATCATGTCCCATTAGAACTCAGCATGACTTACTGTAATATAATCACGATGATCAAGTGTCATTATATTATACTAACTCATGCATCAGTTCCCAACATTACTTCAATAACATTCATATTTTAAGCTCGAAAGTTTACAGAATATAGAAACTAACAGTTTCTATATGATGTAACACTGACAGCACGAAGATATAAATGATTTCAGATAGTATTAGTTATAAAAATATATTCAGAAATATCGAGGATATTTATAATGAAAGATACGATAATATCTTTGAATATCTAAGATCAGAGGATGATGAAAACTATTGTCCGCAAGGGTTTAGAGTAAGGAGCAAGATATTCACTAAAGACTTTAGCAGATATTGAATCATTTGGATTCTTCGAAGTCAAACTTATTCTTTGTGATTTGTCCACGGCTTTCTTCATAGTTTCGCATAATCTGCTTTTCGGTACTAAGTTTTCTATTGAATGTTTCCAATATAATGATACACAGGAAGCACGAAGAGGTATATAATTTTCGGACGAGAATATTTATAAAAATATCCTCAGAAATATTGAAAATATTGATGATGATATTTTGGAATTTCTAAGTTCGATGGTTGATGGAGAAAGATTTTTCCGCAAGATTTTAACATGATTTCGGAGCAATATATTCTCTAAAGATTTCAACGGATCCAGAATTATCTGGATTCTTTGAATATAGGGTATGGTCCTTGTATTTGTCCTTGGTCTCTTTCCTGGTTAACTCTATCCGTTTTCCAGTTTCAATGTTTCTGAGCTTTTCCAACATACTATTCTTTATCATCAAACTTCGATGATTAAGGTCGTTTACGGTTGTCTATGGTTTCTGCTGCTTCATTCAGCTTTTTCAACATTCATAGTATTGATTTGTGACTGAGTGCTTTTCAGAATTTCAGAATGAAAGATCATAATTCTAAGAGATAAATGTCATACACATAATTGTTGATGTAGATATGCTGTGAGTTTTCAAAGTACTGATTGCTGATTCCTGGTAATTGTTATGGCAGTTCTCGTTACAAGATGCAGACGAGTACATGACGAGACTTCAATAGATAAATATAGTGATTTGTCGGAGGGATTTAAACTAAGGAGCGACAAGGTTGCTGGTACATTTGCTGGTAATGTTGTGGAATATAAAAGAATTATTCGGTATCAAAAGGGTAATTGTATATATCAGGATTATAGTAAGACTACTTCGAATGAAAAGTTGAAGTTGACTTGTTGGAGCTGTGACAAAATTGGCTACTTTGAAAAGGGATCGCAAAGTTATTTTTGCTAATAAATGCCAAAAGGTCTGACGCGGCTACGTGTTAAACTTTTACTCAATTGCCGAGAATTTCTCAGGTGAAAAGTTATATGCATCAATCTTTTCTTCCGTAGATGAAATGCGGTTGGTTCATCCTCTCAATTGAGGTGTTTTCAAGAATTACGAAAGGTTTGGATGCAGATTGTAATCGTCAAGATACAAATGAGGTTTTGGGGTGAAATTAAGTGGCAAACTTGATGATTTGTTTAGTTTCATATGTTATAATCAATATTTTAATTCATTTTAATTGTACAATTTTTGGTAGTCCTCGATTGATAGTCCTCAGTTAGCAATTCAACAATTCATATATAATTTAATATATAATATTCGAATTAATTAATACGTATCGTGACCCGTATTCGTTTCAGACTCGATCACAACTCAAACTATATATATTATTGTAGAATCAACCTCAACCCTGTATAGAGAACTCGATCATTACTGCATATAGAGTGTCTATGGTTATTCCAAATAATATATATAGATGCGTCAATATGATATGTCAAAACCTTGTATACGTGTCCCGATATTTAAAGTGCGTAAAATAAATAACAGAAATTAAATGACGATAAATAAAGTGCGTAAAGTAATTAACAGAAATTAAATGATGATAAATAAAATTGCGAGAATGTAAATTGCGATAATTAAATTGCGATAATTAAAATGTAATCAGTTAGCTAGGAACAATTAGCTAGGAACAGTTAGCGTGGATTCTTAACAAAATTTCTCATAGTTAATTTGTTTATTTCTAACAATTTTTATTTTTATCCAATGTTTTCTTCATTATGCCACTTGTCGGATTCTGATAGGTCAAAATCCAAATATGAAATTGAAGGAAAATGGTTATTCTGCGATAAACGGATATGTATATCTGTGGATGTAAGTAGGATAGTAATTGACCGTTGAATCTTATTCGAAGAATGTACATTGTAACTTATTAATGCGAAATCTAAATATTCCTCGGGTATTACCTACCCGTTAAAATATTTTCACCATTAACCGTTTGTACAATAAAATTTTAATTACAATCTTTATGAAAACATATATACATATATATTTTCTTCAGACGTAATTATGGATTTAATGAGATAATATGATATTAATCTCATTTGGTTTAACGTCCGAACTAGAATACATAATCTCTAAAACATTAGAGATTACATAATCGCCATGAAGAACGAAGATAATTGATGTAGAACGATACGTAGAACGATGTTTATACACGAGGTATATGATGAGATGTTGAGTCATGGATTGTTGATGGTATTGATGTTGCTGGTGCTGTTGCTGAAGCTGGTACGTTTTGCACTATATGTTCCAAAGCTACAACTCGAACACGAAGCTCGTTGACTTATTACTCCAGGATGATTGTCGGTCGGAATGAGCGGATGAATAAGGTTCAGAATTGTGGATAGAATATAATCTTGTCGAGTTATCCTGGAAATGAGACTGAAAATGGTGTCTCGAACAGGTTCGCCGGTAAGCGCTTCAGGTTCATTGTCAAGAGGTGAATTCGGTTGGTGGAAGGGATCGCCTTCTGTGACAACCCGGAAATTTCCAACCAAATTTAAACTTTAATCTTTATATGTTTCCGACACAATAAGCAATATTTGTTAAGTTAAATTTCAAGAATTTTAAACTATGTTCATACATTCATTCAACTTCGACCAAGTTCCAACGATTCACGAACCATTAAACGAATATGATTATATATGTATATGTGTATATATATTATAACTTGAAACGTAAATGAAATATTATATTAAATACTTTATATGATTGTATCTGTTTCAAAATGTTTATCAATGGAATTAGAAGATAAGATCAACTGATTGAATTATCAGATATATTAAATTATGATTACAAGTCTCTGTTGAAAGGCCCACGTTGATTTGAGAAATCTTTCCATTTTAACAATATTCGGAAAATGGTAAAGTAATTTATAAATAAGAACAAATTGTCAATCATTGAGAACTAGACAAAGGATAGTGGAAGATTGAATCTCATAAAGACTCGATTGATCTATTTAGTTTCAAACGTACAAAAACGTTTTCAGTTTAAAAAGAACTTTATTATTAAAACGTATATAACTTTTATAAATATCTAGAACCACTTTTGACAACTCATTACTTAACTAGTATGATAAAGATAACGATATTTATATTTTATTTTATTAAATATATATAACGATTTAAATTAATATTATATATATTTATACGCGTATAATACGTACATAGTTTTATAATTTTACTATACTTAAACTTTACCTTTACTTTATTTTTACTTTACTTTAACTTTAATAATTCACTTTAATAATTCATACTTTAATAATTTATACTTTAATAATTCACTTTAATAATTCATACTTTAATAATTCACTTTAATAATTCATACTTTAATAATTCACTTTAATAATTCATACTTTAATAATTCATTTTAATAATTCAAAAATCTATTATAAATAGAATTCAATAGGTTTCATTATTTCATAGAAAATTGAAAATATTTTTCTCTAAACTCTCTCAATCGATTTACATATATATATTTACTCCGTATTATTTCAAGATATTATTAGTATACATAAAATATTACGACGGAGTGTTGTCTGAGTGATTTCGAAATTGTTTTTCGAGTAGGATAGGATTAAGGAAATTATGGGTTATAGCTATAGAGGTGATTGAGTATGGTTCATGGGTATGCTCGTGAGGTCAATATAGTGTTTATTATTTCCGTTGCGTCTACGTACCTTTCCTGCAATATTGAATCTCAATATTGATACGTGAGTACTCATAATTTAACTTTTACATACTAATAGTGTATCCTTGACTAGTGCTCGAGTATTTAGGATTATGCATGCTTGTACTTTTGATATTGCCCTTAGACAGGTTAGGTTGAATCTTGAATTAGTTACACTTGCGGTTGAGATAAGGTATAAGATATGCATGTCCTTGGAAAGCTAGCGAAAAATTAAGAACTTTTCCTTTAGATATCGAATGGTTTCGATGAACGGATTAGAAGTTATAATCAATTGAATTTTCGATATTTTTATTAAAAATGATTATTATTATCGTCGTTTTTATCGTCGTTCTAGTTTTATCTTATTATTATCATTATTATTATCTTTATCAATAAAAGGGATTTATCATTAAAAATTGTTTTCTTTATTACTATCGTTATTATCGTTAAAGTTATAATTAGTATTATTATTATTATCCCATTATCATTATCATTATTATTATTATTATTATTATTAGTATTATTATTATTATTATTATTATTATTATTATTATTATCATTATTAATATATATATATATATATATATATCATTATTTAAAAATGGTTATTGTTATTGTTATTATTATTATTACTATATTATCATTAAGATAATTATTAGTATTATCGTTAATAATATTATAGTAACTATCATTATTAATATTAGTGCAATTAAAACAAATAATTGTAACACCTAAATATTTTGATTACTATTATTATCATTATTATGAACACGATATAAAAGACGATTAAAAGCTGTTAAACGAAACGATTAGGAAATAATGAGTAAGAGTATCATGATGAAATTAAAATATTATAAGATATTAATTTAGATAAAATTATCGTTCTTATTATTTTTATCATTACTATTATTATTAAAAGTATCGTTAGTATTAAAACTATCATTTTAACAAAAATTATCATTTTAATAGAAATGTCATTGTTACTATAAAATATCATTATTATTATTATTATTTTAAATAGAATTATTATTTTAAAGATAATATTAAAAATTATCGTAAATATTAAAGTTATCATAATTAGAATTATCGTTTTATCATAATGTCATCTTAGTAATTATAAATATTGATATTTTTATAATAATAATTATTATTACAAAATAATACAACTTTTACTTAATATCATTATAGATATTATTTTATCAAATAAATATGTGATACAAACATATTTTACTACGTGTAATAACTTACTTTAATAATACCTATCATATTATCTTTATGATATTAAATGAACCCTATAAATTTTATTACTTAATATATATAAAAGTATATTTGATTATATAAATTTAATATAAAATTTTATTTATTAATAAATAAATTATATTATTTACTCTAATAAATCTTTTTAAAATATTTAAAAATATAAAACGACGATATTTAAACTATATATTAATCATGTATAGATTTTTAGAAATTATTTTGAGTCAAATTTACTTTTGTTGACTTTTGCATATTAGTCTCGAGCATTAGGATTGTGGTACACTATGACTTGACCTAATTTGTTAGACAAATATTGACCAACATATAAATATATATAATTAATTTAGGTTCGTGAATCCGAGGCCAACCTTGCACTTGTTCAATGACGTTATATGTATTTTTACTACGAAATACAGTATGGTGAGTTTCATTTGCCTTTTTACCTTTTATATTTTTGGGCTGGGAATACATGCGCAACTTTTATAAATGTTTTATGAAATAGACACAAGTACGTGAAACTACATTCTATGGTTGAATTATCGAAATCGAATATGCCCCTTTTTATTAAGTCTGGTAATCTAAGAATTAGGGAACAGACACCCTAATTGACGCGAATCCTAAAGATAGATCTATTGGGCCTAACAAACCCCATCCAAAGTACCGGATGCTTTAGTACTTCGAAATTTATATCATGTCCGAAGGAGGATCCCGGAATGATAGGGGATATTCTTATATGTATTTAGTTAATGTCGGTTACCAGGTGTTCACCATATGAATGATTATTTTTGTCTCTATGCATGGGACGTATATTTATGAGAACTGAAAATGAAATTCTTGTGGTCTATTAAAATGATGGAAATAAATGATTATGATAAACTAATGAACTCACCAACCTTTTGGTTGACACTTTAAAGCATGTTTATTCTCAGGTGTTAAAGAAATCTTCCGCTGTGCATTTGCTCATTTTAAAGATATTACTTGGAGTCTTTCATAGCATATTTTGAAGAACGTTGCATTCGAGTCATTGAGTTCATCAAAGATTATTATTAAATCAATTTATAGTTGGATAGTGGATATTATGAAATGGTATGCATGCCTGTCAATTTTCGATGTAAAGAAAGTTTGTCTTTTAAAAACGAATGCAATGTTTGTAAAATGTATCATATAGAGGTCAAATACCTCGCAATGTAATCAACTAATGTGAATCGTTTATAATGTATATGAATGGGTCCTTTCAGTTGGTATCAGAGCGGCGGTCTTAGCGAACCAGGTCTGCATTAGTGTGTCTAACTGATAAGTCGATAGGATGCATTAGTGAGTCTGGACTTCGACCGTATCTGCATGTCAAAAGTTTTGCTTATCATTTTGTGTCGAAAATTAACTACTTATCATCCTCAGAAAATTACCTGCTTATCATTTTTAGTCTAAGACACGTCTTGCTGTATTGATTGCATGAATAGTGTATAGACAAAAATTCATATCTTAGCATATCTGCTAAATCATATCTTATCGTATCTGTTACTTTAAACTTTGCCTGACATATCCCGCAAAGTCCTCCGTAATCTACGAAATCTTTTGATCTATATATATATATATATATATATATATATATATATATATATATATATATATATATATATATATATATATATATATATATATATATATATATATATATTCTATGTAATTAGAATACCATCCGTTAGCCAAAATCATTTCATATCGGAAAAAAAAATCCTTTATCCAATCGTACGAAATGGAATTCGTCATCAGTTCAAGTCACTCAGATTCCGAAATGGAATCCCATTCAAGCTCCGAAAGTAGTGTGACCGGAATAGATCAACCAATCAGTCATCACCTATTCTGGATGAATTGGGGATGGGTTCGTAGCCTCCTCAATCATTGGAGACAAGAAGAAGGTGATCCCTTCCATCCACCACATTGCCCTCTTGATGAAGAACCTGAAGCACTTACCGGCGAACCTGTCCGAAACACCATTTTCTCGCTCATTTCCAGAGTATCTCGTCACGATTATATATTACATCAAATTTTAGATTTTATTTATCCGCTCGTCCGAACCGACAATCACCCCGGTGTAATAGAAGAAGTCAACGAGCTTCGCGCTCGGGTAGTGGCTTTGGAGAATATGGTGCAGAGATTACAAACACCAGCAGCAGCATCAGCAACATAACCAGTACCACCATCATCAACACCAACAGTACCATTACCACCTCCAACCACAACCGCGTCGTAAACCTCAACTTCACAATCTGTCCCACGAGCATCAACGTCATACGCACCATAGATACCAAGGAGTACCAACAACAATAACTGACGAAGTATTAATTCATAACTTCATTGGAGAAACATTCCGCGGCGATTATGTAATCTCTAAAGTCTTAGAGATTATCTAATCTAGCCCTAACCATAAATCAGTTAAGCGAACCAAAATGATGGAAGGAAGAGTAGAAACCCTGACAAAAATGGTGTGTGATTAACAAGCTAAACTTGCTTTACCAACAACATCAATAGTACCATCAGTGTTACCAGCATCGTCAGTACAGTCAACATCCGAATCAACAACACCGATAACATCACAAACTCCGTCAGTTCAAGAATCACTGTGGACATCATTACAAATCAATAACGTTTATATTGTATCAACGAGTTATGAAGAATTAACTCATTTCCTCTGAAGAAATTATATGTATATATATATATATATATATATATATATATATATATATATATATATATATTGAAATAAATCTTTCAGTGCTAAGCTATTGTGTGTGAATCTTAACTACTCGGTTAATTCATATTACAAATATGCAATAATGTACGTCCTTCGGCCGCAACTTAACCAGCGTTAACTACAATCTCTGTCGCAATTCAACAAATTCCAATTCATAATAAATCAAGTATATATTTGATTTTACACTTTCATCATCAATGTACCCGAAACTTTTCAGATAACATCATTCGTACTTTGCGAAATTCACAAGAATTCCACGAACCGAACACCATACATCAACAAATAACGAAGTATTGATTCATAATTTTAATATCATTAAAGAAATACTGCGTAAAAGTTATTTACTTTTTAAAGCCTTTAGGGATTATTCAATTCTAGTTTCAACCGTAAATTAAATGAGTTTAATTTAACATTAACTCATTAAATCTATGTTACATCTGAAGAAAATATACATATATATATTTTCATAAAGACTGTAATAAAATTCTTTTGTACAAAATATTAATTGTGAATTTTTTTTAACGGGTAGGTAATACCCGAGAGATATATAAATTCACAATTAATATGTTACATTCTTTGAATCTGATTCAGCAAATCATCCATTATACTCCCTACTTTCACAACAATATACATTCTTTTATAGAAATCAAAACAACCATACTCATTCAAAATTTAATTACATATTCTGATTTTGAAATCTCAAAATTTAACTTGAGATATGACCAAAATCATCACTCTTAGATCCTTACATCTTTCACAAGCTATATTTTGACTTCAAAACTGTGTTAGAACATCAAATGTATGTTAACGATTACAATCTGTGTTCAAACCCTTCGAAAATTTCTGAAGACACTTCGAATGATGAGCAATCGAGATGATGATCCAACCACATGTTACCCACAGTTATGTACCCGAAAAACTCTTGAAACCAAAGTAAAAGTTTAAACAACGTATCCGCGTCAGATTCTTTGGCATTTATTAGCAAAAATAACTTTGCGACTCCTATTCAAAGTAGCCAGTTTTGTCACAGCTCCAGCAAGTCAACTTCGAATTTTCAGTCAGACTAACCTTATTATAACCTTGAGATATACACCATCGTTACCAGGGAACCTTTTACATTCCACCATATTATTAGCAGATGTACCAACAACTTCATTACCCTCTGACTTTAGCCTCTCCAAAAAGTCATCATAATTATTCATTGAAACCCCATCATTTACTCATTCGCATCTTGTAATGAGAATTGCCATACGAATCATTGGGAATTAGCAATCAGTATTTTGAAATCTTGCAGCATGTCTGCGCCAACAGTTATATGTGTATATATAACGTCTATCTTCTGGACTTAATTTGAATGTGAAGTTTCTGAAAAACACTCCGAACTACGAATTGGTTCTCCGAAAATGGAAAAAATGCTGATGAAGCAGCAAAAACTATAAACGACTTTAAATGGTAAAAGCTGGATGATAATGATGAAGTGTGCTGGCAAAGCGCAGAAAAAGAGAAGTTTTGGAACTGGAAAACGGATTGAGCAAAGTAGGAAGGAGGCTGTGGACAAATTACAAAGACTGAACCTTGACTTTAAAGGATCCAAATGATTCAGTACCTGCTGAAGTCATTAACGAATACCTTGCTCCTGACTCTAAACCCCTGCGGACAATATTCTTCATCATCCTCTGATATTAGAAATTCTAAAATATCATCATATCTTTCATTATAAATATCCTCCATATTTCTGAAGATATTTTCTTAATTCTTCTTATTTGAAATCATTTACCTCTTCGCGCTATCTGTATTACATCATAAAAGAAACTATTTTAGTTTCTAAATTCTGAAAGATTCAAGTTTAAAATAGGAATATTTTGAAGTAGTGTTGAGAACTGAAGCATGAATTAGTATAATATAATGACACTTGATCAATGTGATTATATTACAGTAAGTCATGCTGAGTTTCTAAATGGAACGTGATGATTCACAGATCATAACATCATCATGTGCCATGTTATACGACTCTTGTATTCTATTTAACCTCTAAAATATCAAAAAAATATTTCTTGATGATTCGGCCTTTTCCAAGGTATTCTAGTAATTTGACAAGTCAAGATCGTGCCATCACAATTTCCTTCCTAGAACATTAACAATGTTCATTCCGAAATTCATATCTGTGAATTCTGGACCATTACAAGCGGTGCTTAATCGCAAGAAGAAGAAACGAAAGGACAAAACTCCGAAATAGAAATTGGGGTATAAATTGCAGCAAATAAAAGAGAGCATTAACTGTGAATGATAATGATTATAGAAGACAGAAGCAGAGACTTTGAAATATAAGGGAACATATAAAGCTCAACGACAAACCAGAAATTATAAACCATATATCGATGCATATAGCAATATAAAGACACGGGAGAACTAGAAACACTATAAACCCAAGAGTATAGTAGAAGTAAATAGATTCTTCCGGCGGTAGATGAAAAAGAAGAATGACCGATATGAAAGTTAGAAGTATATCGAGAATCAGAGCTGGATGGAGCATATTGATGAATACTTTAAAATATGAGTTGAGGGGGAAAGAATAGAAGGTGATGAAACATGACTAGGAACTTAGAAATCAACAGATTTAACTCACACAATGGCAGAATAAGTGAATCAAACCCTCTAGTGAATAGGTTAAGTTTTTTTTGATTAATTTAGTCAAACCACAACTAAATCAAGTGTGATTAGATCAACACCTAGAGCTATTATTCACCACATGGGTGATTTGGACTGAGAGAGAATCGGAGGAGCTCACTAGATCTGAGTGTGTGTAACAAATAAGAGGCTTAACCTAAAATGAAGAACATAAGACTTTATATACCCCTGCTGTTGACTCACCCATACGATTCATTCATCACACGTACGAGTTGGCTTCATCAGCCGTACGGGTGATCACTCACTCGTGTCTTCTCATTTAGGTTGTAATTGTGACTTAGCTCAGCATCAACCGTGCGTATGAGCCTGTCAGCCGTACTAGTGAGGCTTCACTCGTACGTCTGACTAAGTCTAACATAGTCAAATATCTAAATCTCGTTCCTGCAGTTCCTGTAACCACATACAAACACAGGATAATAATGAGCAATCATGGTGGCCTGTAAACTGTTGTACCTGCAATGGACGTGGGTAGATGTCTAGGGACTTGCATAAAATGCATCAACAGAAGGTGTGAGTTGTAAGGAAACGAAGGAGGTGAATTTATAAGAAAATCTCCGACAGAATAATTAAAATGGACGATCGCATTTAAAGCGGATCCTAATTTCCTTGATTACCGGAGAGTCAAATCTTATTAAGAAGATTTTCTTCAAATCCCTTGAAATCTGGGAATCAATCATATCTACGTCAAATGATAAGATGAATCTACACTTACTCATTTCACTCTTCTATGTTAGCTTCATTCGTACTCTTCATATAAATGGATTGTTTATCCAAATTATTCGCTGATGATAAAACTCTAATTTTCAGCCCGTATGTATCATGAAAACATACTTATTATCATTCACGACCTTTTCACTTAAATTTCGGGACGAAATTTCTTTAACGGGTAGGTACTGTGACAACCCGGAAATTTCCAACCAAATTTAAACTTTAATCTTTATATGTTTCCGACACAATAAGCAATATTTGTTAAGTTAAATTTCAAGAATTTTAAACTATGTTCATACATTCATTCAACTTCGACCAAGTTCCAACGATTCACGAACCATTAAACGAATATGATTATATATGTATATGTGTATATATATTATAACTTGAAACGTAAATGAAATATTATATTAAATACTTTATATGATTGTATCTGTTTCAAAATGTTTATCAATGGAATTAGAAGATAAGATCAACTGATTGAATTATCAGATATATTAAATTATGATTACAAGTCTCTGTTGAAAGGCCCACGTTGATTTGAGAAATCTTTCCATTTTAACAATATTCGGAAAATGGTAAAGTAATTTATAAATAAGAACAAATTGTCAATCATTGAGAACTAGACAAAGGATAGTGGAAGATTGAATCTCATAAAGACTCGATTGATCTATTTAGTTTCAAACGTACAAAAACGTTTTCAGTTTAAAAAGAACTTTATTATTAAAACGTATATAACTTTTATAAATATCTAGAACCACTTTTGACAACTCATTACTTAACTAGTATGATAAAGATAACGATATTTATATTTTATTTTATTAAATATATATAACGATTTAAATTAATATTATATATATTTATACGCGTATAATACGTACATAGTTTTATACTTTTACTATACTTAAACTTTACCTTTACTTTATTTTTACTTTACTTTAACTTTAATAATTCACTTTAATAATTCATACTTTAATAATTTATACTTTAATAATTCACTTTAATAATTTATACTTTAATAATTCACTTTAATAATTCATACTTTAATAATTCACTTTAATAATTCATACTTTAATAATTCATTTTAATAATTCAAAAATCTATTATAAATAGAATTCAATAGGTTTCATTATTTCATAGAAACTTGAAAATATTTTTCTCTAAACTCTCTCAATCGATTTACATATATATATTTACTCCGTATTATTTCAAGATATTATTAGTATACATAAAATATTACGACGGAGTGTTGTCTGAGTGATTTCGAAATTGTTTTTCGAGTAGGATAGGATTAAGGAAATTATGGGTTATAGCTATAGAGGTGATTGAGTATGGTTCATGGGTATGCTCGTGAGGTCAATATAGTGTTTATCATTTCCGTTGCGTCTACGTACCTTTCCTGCAATATTGAATCTCAATATTGATACGTGAGTACTCATAATTTAACTTTTACATACTAATAGTGTATCCTTGACTAGTGCTCGAGTATTTAGGATTATGCATGCTTGTACTTTTGATATTGCCCTTAGACAGGTTAGGTTGAATCTTGAATTAGTTACACTTGCGGTTGAGATAAGGTATAAGATATGCATGTCCTTGGAAAGCTAGCGAAAAATTAAGAACTTTTCCTTTAGATATCGAATGGTTTCGATGAACGGATTAGAAGTTATAATCAATTGAATTTTCGATATTTTTATTAAAAATGATTATTATTATCGTCGTTTTTATCGTCGTTCTAGTTTTATCTTATTATTATCATTATTATTATCTTTATCAATAAAAGGGATTTATCATTAAAAATTGTTTTCTTTATTACTATCGTTAAAGTTATAATTAGTATTATTATTATTATTATTCCATTATCATTATCATTATTATTATTATTATTATTATTAGTATTATTATTATTATTATTATTATCATTATTAATATATATATATATATATCATTATTTAAAAATGGTTATTGTTATTGTTATTATTATTATTACTATATTATCATTAAGATAATTATTAGTATTATCGTTAATAATATTATAGTAACTATCATTATTAATATTAGTGCAATTAAAACAAATAATTGTAACACCTAAATATTTTGATTACTATTATTATCATTATTATGAACACGATATAAAAGACGATTAAAAGCTGTTAAACGAAACGATTAGGAAATAATGAGTAAGAGTATCATGATGAAATTAAAATATTATAAGATATTAATTTAGATAAAATTATCGTTCTTATTATTTTTATCATTACTATTATTATTAAAAGTATCGTTAGTATTAAAACTATCATTTTAACAAAAATTATCATTTTAATAGAAATGTCATTGTTACTATAAAATATCATTATTATTATTATTTTAAATAGAATTATTATTTTAAAGATAATATTAAAAATTATCGTAAATATTAAAGTTATCATAATTAGAATTATCGTTTTATCATAATGTCATCTTAGTAATTATAAATATTGATATTTTTATAATAATAATTATTATTACAAAATAATACAACTTTTACTTACTATCATTATAGATATTATTTTATCAAATAAATATGTGATACAAACATATTTTACTACGTGTAATAACTTACTTTAATAATACCTATCATATTATCTTTATGATATTAAATGAACCCTATAAATTTTATTACTTAATATATATAAAAGTATATTTGATTATATAAATTTAATATAAAATTTTATTTATTAATAAATAAATTATATTATTTACTCTAATAAATCTTTTTAAAATATTTAAAAATATAAAACGACGATATTTAAACTATATATTAATCATGTATAGATTTTTAGAAATTATTTTGAGTCAAATTTACTTTTGTTGACTTTTGCATATTAGTCTCGAGCATTAGGATTGTGGTACACTATGACTTGACCTAATTTGTTAGACAAATATTGACCAACATATAAATATATATAATTAATTTAGGTTCGTGAATCCGAGGCCAACCTTGCACTTGTTCAATGACGTTATATGTATTTTTACTACGAAATACAGTATGGTGAGTTTCATTTGCCTTTTTACCTTTTATATTTTTGGGCTGGGAATACATGCGCAACTTTTATAAATGTTTTACGAAATAGACACAAGTACGTGAAACTACATTCTATGGTTGAATTATCGAAATCGAATATGCCCCTTTTTATTAAGTCTGGTAATCTAAGAATTAGGGAACAGACACCCTAATTGACGCGAATCCTAAAGATAGATCTATTGGGCCTAACAAACCCCATCCAAAGTACCGGATGCTTTAGTACTTCGAAATTTATATCATGTCCGAAGGAGGATCCCGGAATGATAGGGGATATTCTTATATGTATTTAGTTAATGTCGGTTACCAGGTGTTCACCATATGAATGATTATTTTTGTCTCTATGCATGGGACGTATATTTATGAGAACTGAAAATGAAATTCTTGTGGTCTATTAAAATGATGGAAATAAATGATTATGATAAACTAATGAACTCACCAACCTTTTGGTTGACACTTTAAAGCATGTTTATTCTCAGGTGTTAAAGAAATCTTCCGCTGTGCATTTGCTCATTTTAAAGATATTACTTGGAGTCTTTCATAGCATATTTTGAAGAACGTTGCATTCGAGTCATTGAGTTCATCAAAGATTATTATTAAATCAATTTATAGTTGGATAGTGGATATTATGAAATGGTATGCATGCCTGTCAATTTTCGATGTAAAGAAAGTTTGTCTTTTAAAAACGAATGCAATGTTTGTAAAATGTATCATATAGAGGTCAAATACCTCGCAATGTAATCAACTATTGTGAATCGTTTATAATGTATATGAACGGGTCCTTTCACCTTCTTCGCGTCTCCATTGTTTAAGTCGACTACAAACTCATCAAATGAATTGGGGATGACTGATTGAGTGATTCATTCCGGTGACACCGCTTTCGGAATTTAGGTGAATATCCATATCGAAATAGCTTTCGGAATAACTATCGGAATAGCTATCGAAATATGTGGGACTTGAACTGGTTGTGGAATTCATCTTGTACGATCAGATGAAGGATTTTCGATAAGAAATAGATTATAGGATGTAGATTAGTACCCTGCAATACATAATTTACATATGCATATATAATACTAAAATCCCATTAGTTACGGAGGAATCTACGGGAGTTGTCAGGTAAAGTTACAGTAACAGATACGCTAAGATATGAAGTAGCAGATACGCTAAGATATGAATTTTTTTTTATACACTATTCATGCAGTCAATGCAGTAAAACGTGTCTAGACTAAGAATGATAAGCAAGTGATTCTCTAAGAATGATAAGCAGGTAATTTTTGACACAAAATGATAAGCAAAACTTTTGACATGCAGACACGGTCGAAGTCCAGACTCACTAATGCATCCTAACGACTTATCAGTTAGACACACTAATGCAGACATGGTTCGCTAAGACCACCGCTCTGATACCAACTGTAGAGACCCGTCCTAATCCATCCGGACGTAGTCCATATCGATTATAAATGATTCTCAACAGTTGATTACATCGCGAGATATTTGACCTCTATATGATACATTTTACAAACATTGCATTCAATTTTAAAAGACAATCTTTCTTTACAACGAAAATTGATGGCATGCATACCATTTTAGAATATATCAAACTATAATTGACTTAATAATAATCTTGATAAACTCGACGACTCGAATGCAACGTCTTTTGAAATATGCCATGAATGACTCCAAATAATGTTTCTAAAATGAGCAAATGCACAGCGGAAGATTTCTTTCGTACCTGAGAATAAACATGATTTCAAGTGTCAACCAAAAGGTTGGTGAGTTCATTAGTTTAACATAAATAATCATTTCATAATTTTAATAGACCACAAGATTTCATATTTCCATTTCTCATAAACATACGTCCCATGCATAGAGACAAAAATATCATTCATATGGATTGAACACCTGGTAACCGACATTAACAATATGCATATAAGAATATCCCCATCATTCCGGGATCCTCCTTCGGAAATGATATAAATTTCGAAGTACTAAAACATCCGGTACTTTGGATGGGGCTTGTTGGGCCCGATAGATCTATCTTTAGAGTTCGCGTCAATTAGGGTGTCTGTTCCCTAATTCTTAGATTACCAGACTTAATAAAAGGGCATATTCGATTAGATAATCCAACCATAGAATGCAGTTTCGATTACTTGTGTCTATTTCGTAAAGCATTTATAAAATAGCGCATGTATTCTCAGTCCCAAAAATATATATTGCAAAAGCATTTAAAAAGGGATTAATGAAACTCACGCACATAAATATTGTAAAACAGTTAATAAAGCATTTGCATGTATTCTCAGCCCAAAAACGTAGAGAGTAAAAAAGGGAGCAAATGAAACTCACGCACATAAGTATTGTAAAACAGTTAATAAAGCATTTGCATGTATTCTCAGCCCAAAAACGTAGAGAGTAAAAAAGGGAGCAAATGAAACTCACCTACTGTATTTTGTAGTAAAAATACATATGACGACATTGAACAAGTATAGGGTTGGCCTCGGATTCAAGAACCTATATCAGTTTTATATATATTAATACACATAATAATAATTAACAAATTTATATATTACTGTTATTAGTATACTTCTTTTATTACTAGTTTGTATGTTATATTATTAAATAATGTAATTGTATCTATTTTATATATAATTTAGATGCTTAATATGTATATAACAGACTCTTATTAAAGTATTTTAATTAGGTTATAGTATATGTTATTTATTATAAATATTATATATTAGTGCTTGAAAATATTATATAATGTATTAGAATTAGTAGTTATATATGCTTTAAAATATATTTATATATTAGTTGTAACTTAGTTATAATAACATTTTAGTAAACAAAATAGTATCTAATAGTAATAAAGATGTAAAATATATTTTTATATAAATGTCATTTTTTTATTAAACTAATATTTACAATACTAAAATAGTGGTAATAATAATAATGATGAATATAATGATAATCTTGATAATCCCATTAACATTAATAATAATAATCAAAATAATCAAAATTTTAACATTTAGTGTTAGTTTAATAATAATAATAATAATAATAATAATAATAACAATACTAATAATAATAATAATAATAATAATAATAATAATAATAATAATAATAATAATAATAATAATAATAATAATAATAATAATAATAATAATAATAATGATAATAGATAAAAAGAAAACTACCTCATAAACCCTTCATAACAAGAAATGCCCCAAGCTGGGCTCGAACTCGCGACCTCCCATTAATCGCACACCCACCTAACCACTGCTCTGCTAGTTTCTTTTAGTTATAACCCGATTGATTAATTATATATCATTTACTAAACTGTTTTATTATCTAACACAACTTCATCATCATCTTTTAATATCATCTCACCATCATCATCTTTCTGTGTTATGTGTATCATCATCAAACTCAAAATCATATCAATCTACGACATCATATACTTTGAATCATCATCATACTTTTATCTTCATTACACGATTATCGTATACCTCTATCTATCATTCACGATCGTCAACCTTTCATCATGTCGTCAACATTACTCATCATGATCATTAACATCCTATTATTGTTATCACATCGTCATAAGCATCACCATTAATCACCACTAAAATCATCGATTATCATCATTATTTAATTACTTAACCATCAACTATATAGATCATCTGTTTTACTGCATCGTTGATGTACCGAAATATAAGTTGGATTCTGGGTCCAGCAAAATGTGGTAGTCCAAATCATTTTTCCTAACCTACTAATAAAACGAGCCTACTAAACCTAAACCCATTGGTGCATGTTTGAACATAGCAATACAATATACAATTAAAACAATTAGTTGGAATAAAAAAATTCTCTTTTGCTTTTGTAAATGACGAGACCCACACAAAAAGAAAAGGAATTTGTCCCACTAGCTCTATACATGTCGGCCACACTCTACTTGAGTGGAACGTACATTTTAAAAAAAAAACAAGACCACACATTCCATTATAATCCTAGTTTAAATCACTTTGTTTCAATTGTCATCCTCATACCCACTCACCTTCACCCTCTTTATTCATTTTGTAATAGAAAGAAAACGCAGCAAGTTGGTATGTTTTTGAGGATTTGAAACAGAAACAAACCAGCGGTATTAGTAATAAGAGTAGCAGCTGCAGCCTGCAATCAATGATTTTTTTTTTGTTAGTTTTCGAAAGCCATGAATGAAAACAGTTGGTTATTCGAGTGGTGCTGTAGGGTGGTAGTTATAGGTGGTTTAGGGTGACTTTTGGTGGCGTTTGACAGCTGCAAATAGCAGCTTCAGCGTAGCAGTAGGAACAACAGCATATAATATGGTTGTGGTGGTTGTTATTTGTGATGGGTTTTGGGTCTTGGTGTTATAACGGGAAACAATATCAACGTAAGCATGATCGATGGTTCTTAGTGATGGTTGCTCATGGTGGTGATCACATGATTGTAGTGGCAGTGTTGAAGTATTTAATCAAGAATATAGTGTAGACGTAGCGTTGCATCGAATAGGAACGGTGGTGTTGAGGTGGTCGTTGACATAAATAGAAACAATGATTTGTTAGTGAGTTTCATTTTAAGAAGGTGATGATTATGTTTGTGGGTTTAATTGCTCAAAACAATATACAGAAAATAATTTGGTGATGGTGATTGTGGAGTTGAAAGGGTGATTGATAGTTGTACGTGTGTTAAATCTATATGTGTGTTAATATATATATGTAAAGTTATATATATTAATATAGATAAAATATTGATAGTAAACGAATATATAAAGTTAGTAAAGATGGTTTGTTGTATTGCCAATTGATTTGGATGCTTAACCAATATTAGACAGGAAATCACGAGCAGGAGGTAGAAAACAAAAAAATAAATTTAAAGTGGAAAAGGATATGTAACAAACTTTGAAATTTGACAGTGTAATTATATATTTAATTTATATTAATAATTAATAAATATAAATATATTAATAATAATAATATTTTTAACATTATTAATCATAACATAAATAATAAGAATAATAATATTTGTTAATAAGAATGCTAATAATGATATTAATAGTAAGAATAACATTAATGATACATTTGTATCTTAATAAAAATAACGGTAATTTCAATAATAATAATAATGATATTAATAATATTACTACTGATAGTAATAATGATATTAACATAACAAATTATGCGTATCGAATTTCATATCTACATATTATATAATATACTAATATTATTAGTATAGATATTAATATTTATTTTTAGCAGTTATATCATATATTATATCAATTAAATTTTAATATATATATATATATATATATATATATATATATATATATATATATATATATATATATATATATATATATGAATCTATTTACAAATAGTTGTTCGTGAATCGTCGGGAATAGTCAAAGGTCAACTGAATCCATATAAATAGTTCAAAGGTCAAATGTATGCACGAACAAAGTTCAAAGTTTATGAGACTTTAACATTACAAACTTTTGCTTCTCATGTCGGAAACCTATAAAGATTAAGTTTAAATTTGGTCGAAAATTCCCGGGTCGTCACAATTTGATCCTCTCATTCCCAAGTAAACTCGGGACCTCTTTGAGCATTCCAACGAACCTTAACGATTGGTATGTTGCTCTGCTTGAGTTGTTTAACTTCACGGTCCATGATTTCGATTGGTTCTTCTATGAATTGTAATTTCTCGTCGACTTGGATTTCTTCAAGAGGAATGGTGAGGTCTTCCTTTGCAAGACACTTCTTAAGGTTTGATACGTGAAGTGTATTATGTACTCCGGCGAGTTGTTGCGGTAACTCGAGTCGATAAGCTACCGGTCCAATGTGTTTGATGATCTTGAACGGGCCTACATACCTTGGGTTCAGTTTACCCCTTTTACCGAAACGTATTACACCTTTCCAAGGTGACACCTTTAACATAACCATGTCACCGATCTGAAACTCTAATGGTTTCCTTCGGACATCGGCGTAGCTCTTTTGGTGACTACGGGCTGTTTTCAATCTCTCCTTGATTTGTACTATCTTCTCAGTCGTTTCATGTATGATCTCGGGACCAGTTAATTGTCGATCTCCTACTTCATTCCAACAGATAGGGGATCTACACTTCCTTCCATACAGTGCTTCGAATGGTGCAGCTTTAATGCTCGCATGATAACTGTTATTATACGAGAATTCTGCTAATGGTAGATATTTATCCCATCCGTTTCCAAAATCGATCACACATGCCCTGAGCATGTCTTCAAGAGTCTGAATTGTTCTTTCACTCTGCCCGTCAGTTTGTGGATGATATACGGTACTCATATCCAAACGAGTTCCTAGGGCCTCCTGTAGTGATTGCCAGAACTTTGATTTAAATCTACTATCACGATCGGATATAATGGAAATAGGTATTCCATGCCTTGAAACAATTTCCTTTATGTACAGTCGTAATAGTTTCTCCATTCTATCCGTTTCCTTTATAGGCAAGAAATGTGCAGATTTGGTGAGTCGATCAACTATTACCCAAATGGTGTCATAACCCCAGGCAGTCTTAGGTAACTTTGTGATGAAATCCATGGTAATACCATCCCATTTCCATTCTAGGATTTCTGGTTGTTGAAGTAACCCTGACGGCTTCTGGTGTTCTGCTTTGACTTTGGAACAAGTTAAACATTCCCCAACATATGTTGCAACGTTTGTCTTCAAATTAGGCCACCAATAATGCGTCTTAAGATCTTGATACATCTTTCCAACTCCAGGATGTATCGAGTATCTTGTCTTATGTGCCTCATTCAATATCAACTTCCTTAATCCACCCAACTTCGGTACCCAAATACGGTTTACAAAATATCGAATTCCGTCTTCCCGCATAACGAGTTGCTTCTCATACTTCTTCATTATTTCATTTCCTATGTTTTCTTTAGTAAGAGCTTCTCGTTGAGCCTCTTTGATTTGTGAGTTGAGATTCATGCGAATTTTTATGTTCATTGCTCGTACTCGAATTGGTTCCCGTTCCTTTCTGCTTAGAGCGTCGGCCACTACATTCGCTTTCCCGGGATGATAGCGAATCTCACAATCATAGTCGTTTATCAGCTCGACCCACCTACGTTGCCTCATGTTCAGCTGTTTCTGATCAAAGATATGTTGAAGGCTTTTATGATCGGTAAACACAGTGCATTTAACCCCATATAAGTAGTGTCTCCATATCTTCAATGCAAACACTACTGCTCCCAATTCTAAATCATGCGTCGTATAATTCCGCTCATGAATCTTCAATTGTCGGGATGCGTATGCTATAACTTTCTTCCGTTGCATAAGGACGCAACCAAAACCTTGTCGCGAAGCGTCACAATATATCTCAAAATCATCGTTCCCTTCAGGTAACGATAAAATAGGTGTCGTGGTCAACTTCTTCTTGAGTAATTGAAATGCACTCTCCTGCTCAAAGGTCCATTCGTACTTCTTCCCTTTTTGTGTTAACGCTGTCAATGGTTTGGCTATTCGGGAAAAATCTTGAATAAACCTTCTATAATAACCGGCTAAACCTAAAAATTGGCGTATCTGCGTTGGTGTCTTAGGAGTCTCCCATTTTTCAATGGCCTCAATTTTAGCTGGGTCAACCTGAATTCCTTTGCTACTAACAACATGGCCAAGAAATTGCACTTCTTTCAACCAAAACGCACACTTAGAAAATTTGGCGTATAACTGTTCTTTTCTTAACAATTCTAATACCAACCTTAAATGCTGCTCATGCTTTTGCTCACTCTTGGAATAGATAAGAATATCGTCAATGAAAACGATAACAAACTTATCTAAATACGGACTACAAACTCGATTCATGAGGTCCATGAATACAGCTGGCGCATTAGTCAACCCAAACGGCATAACCAAAAATTCGTAATGACCGTAGCGTGTTCGAAAAGCAGTTTTTGGAATGTCTTCTTCCTTAAGACGTAGTTGATGATAGCCCGACCTTAGGTCGATTTTCGAGTAAACACATGATCCTTGCAATTGATCAAATAAGTCATCAATTCTCGGTAGTGGATACCGATTCTTGATAGTTAACTTATTTAATTCATGATAATCTATACACATTCGGAAAGATCCGTCTTTCTTCTTGACGAATAAAATCGGAGCTCCCCACGGAGAAGTACTTGGTCGTATGAATCCACGGTCCAGTAATTCTTTTAACTGACTCTGAAGTTCTTTTAACTCAGACGGTGCAAGTCTATATGGAGCACGAGCCACTGGTGCAGCTCCTGGTACTAGATCTATTTGAAATTCTACAGATCTAAATGGAGGTAATCCCGGCAACTCTTCCGGAAAGACTTCAGGAAAATCTCTTGCCACAGGCACGCCATTGATGCTCTTCACTTTTTCCTTCGTTTCGACTTTATTAACATGTGCTAAGATAGCATAACACCCTTTCTTCAAGCACTTTTGAGCTTTCAAACAACTAATGAGTTTTAGCTTTGAGTTACCCTTCTCTCCATAAATCATTACTGGCGTTTTATCCTTACGAGGAATGCGAAGTGCCTTCTTGGCACACACAACTTTAGCTCCTATTTTGGACATCCAGTCCATGCCGACTATTACATCAAAACTTCCTAATTCTACGGGTATCAAATCAATCTTAAATATTTCTCCGGCTAAATTTATTTTACAATCACGAAAAATTTTATCGGCTTTAATTAGTTTACCATTAGCTAACTCAATCATGTACTTAGCATCTAGAGGTAATGATGAACAATTCAATTTAGCGTAAAAGTCTCTACTCACGTAACTTCTATCGGCACCAGTAACAAAAATATAATAGATGCGGATAAGTTATTAATGGTAAACGTACCTGTAACAAGCTTCGGGCCTTCACACGCCTCTCTAGCATTAATAACAAATGCTCTTCCACGTGCAGATCCATTATTCTTCTCTGGATTCGGACACTGGCTCATATAATGACCCTGTTTTCCACACCCATAACAGGTAACAGTGGCCAAGACAGTTCTATTTGCATTAGTGGCAGGAGTCTTGGTGCCATTTGTATTTGTAACAGGAATCCGACAATCTTCAGCAAGATGACCCCTTCGATTACAATTTTCGCACACCACATTACAATAACCAGAGTGATGTTTGTGGCATCTGTTAAATAAAGGATTTCGTCCTTTGTAACCTGAGTTCGAACCGCTACCCGCACCTTGCGTGGTTTCTTGTTTCTTGTTGGATTGTTGATGATTACCTTCCCACTTTCTTTTGTTTCCCGATGTCTTGACATCGGTGTTCTTATCCAGAATAATCTGGTCCATCAACTCGTTCGCCATGGTGATGGCTTCGTGAATAGTCTTAGGTTTCGATGCTGTAACATTTGCTTTGACATTTTTAGGCAAACCATCTTTGTACAGTTCTATCTTCCGTTCTTCGGTTGGTACCAATTCGGGACATAGCAAAGCTAATTCCATGAATCGCTGATTGTAGTTGGTGAGTCCAGTACCAACAACTTTCAGGCTTCGTAATTCAGCTTCCAACTTCCTAACCTCGTTCCTTGGACAATACTCATTGATTAGCATTGTTTTGAATTCTTCCCAGGGAGTATCATAAGCTACATCTCCTCCTACGGCCTTCACATAGTTTTTCCACCATGTGAGTGCACTATCTTGTAAGGTGCACGATGCATACTTGGTCATGTCCTTCTCAATACAACCACTGATTTTAAACACAGACTCAATCTTTTCGATCCACCGGGTTAAACCGACTGGTCCTTCTGTTCCGCTGAATGATGAGGGCTTGCAACCTTGAAAAGTTTTGTAAGTACATCCCACACGAGGATTTGGGTTAAATGCAGCACCTCTCGCAGCCTCGACCCATAACATTCTGTCGTCTACTCGCTGATTGATGAGTTCCTCGATTTCTTGTTCCGTCATTCGGTTCAATCGCGCCATAATCTTCAATAAGAATGAAAAAAAATAATTATTCACATGGAATATTATAGATGTAGTATGTATTTACAGTACATCAGCTTATTAATAATATGAACCAGTTATTATTATAAAAGTCTTTTCTTCTTATTAGCGTTTTATAATTATATCTAGGGTAGTACCTACCCGTTAAAGTTCATACTTAATAGCTTAGTACAGAAATCAATTACTATCACCCAAATAATACTCAACCATGGAAAATTATTGCATTTCACACTTCACTATTTTACATATGCTTATCTTACATCAAACATTAAGCAAACCACACTAGTAATATTATACAAAACGTTATATGATCCCATGGTTTAAAACAACAGCGCATCATTTAACCCAAAACGTTTGTGTTCAAAGAAATCGCTTATAGGTTATCTTGACTGTCTCCCTGCATTTTGGCGGAGGGGCTGAAGAACTGGATGCCAGGATAGAACTAATAGGAATAGCGGGAATAGGGGTGGAAGTTTCTGGTGGGGTTGGTGCCACAACATCCTCACTAAACTTGGGATTTGGATTTTCCAATTCAGTAGCCTTTCGTTTCTTTCCTCTTTCAAACTTGTCTTTCGTAATTTCCTGTATTTCTTCCTCCTCAGGATCACTTTCCGGTTCCTCTTCAATTGATTCATCCGAAAATTGTGAGTCTTCCCCAAAGGTACCGTTTTCATCATCGGACAGGTTAATGACTGGAACACCATCTGAAGATTCTGGTTCGGAGTTACTGAATGTGATAACAAGTTCTAAGCCAGACATCTATCACATAACAACTAGCACGTTAGTACCACATAATATTTACATATTAATTTTTTTAACCAACAAGGATAAGCAATAGTTTTCGAAATCAAACACGGTCAAAGTCCAGACTCACTAATGCATCCTAACAAACTCGATAAGACACATTAATGCAAATTTTCTGGTTCTCTAAGACCAACGCTCTGATACCACATGTCATAACCTGACCTTAACCATAAGGATGAATACAATAACATATGATTTCATCGCGAGTTATTGACCTCTATATGCGACATTTTTCAAAAACTGCATTCGTTTTTACAATACAAACCATAGCTTTTATTACAAATACAAGGTTTAAACAACTTAATAATGATTATCGTTTAGCGATAATCTTAGACTTACAAACTTTACATGTGATAATAACAATACGACTTCCAACATATTTTACATTACAAATCCTCCGATATGCAGTTTTATTTTTGACACAAATATGCATACTCAAGATCTTGCTTAAATTCAACATGTTGCAGCGGAAGCTTTTAGTTATCGCCTGAGAATAAACATGCTTAAAACGTCAACATAAAGTTGGTGAGATATAGGTTTAATGCCGGCAGCGTTATAAATATAGATCACAAGATTTCATATATAAACGTTTTAATAAAAATATTCTAAGTTGTTGAGCACTTGATAACCATACTTAACATTTAATCAACGTCACATATTCCCTTTATTATGAAATCTTACTACACCGTACCAAGTGTAGTCACCGAAACGAAGTACTGTGCAACCGTTGAATACTGGTCGTCCAGTCCGGTTGGGGTTGTCAGGCCCGATAGATCTATCAACAGGATTCACGTTTACAATACCTCATGTAAATAATAGTTACCAAGTTACAGGGAAGTATGCCAATGGTACAACTCAACGTAGAATATATATTTTTAATCACTTGTGTCCATAACGTAAATCATAAAATGCATGTATTCTCATCCCGAAATATTTAGAGTTTAAAAGTGGGACTATATACTCACTTTTGCCTTGAAGGTATTTAACTCGACTTGGTCTCCGATAGATATCACAAACCTAACCATATATATAATATATCAACATATTTTCTTTTCAAGTAATCGTTACATATATATATATACTTTTAATATTTTCTTAGTTCGTAGTTAGCAGTCCGATGTTAGTGGTCCACAATTAGTTGCTTAAATAAAATAAATAAAGACCCCATCGTATTCGTATTGATCAGAATTAATCTCGACCCATGGTACCATGTTGTCAAGTGACGTGTTGCGTACATAAAGTACCGTGTTGTCAAATGACGTGTTGCGTACAATCATGAGGTCTTATGATTAATCTTCTCGTGTTGTTTACGGGTGGTCCTGAAATATATAAAATCAAATCATAAGTAAATATATATGAAATATCATATTAATTAGAAAATATATGATTAATTTAATTTTTCTCCAAATATTTTCGTAGCTAAACTAGCTTCGGATACCCGATCTTATTTTAGTCGTAGTTTCTTCATTACAACTCCGTTTTTGTTGGTTCAACTTGCCACTTCCTTGGATTGAGCCAAATTTTAAGAATATGAACTGATAATACCTTAGTTTGTATTCTAAATCACAGGTTATAGGTCAAACTTTGGTGAAACTTATGAAAGTGATCATTTTCCATCATAAAAACAACATTTAATGATCATTTTTCTAAAAATACTTACACTTTGAGTTAAACCATGAAATTTTTATGTGTTAATATATTCATAAGAAATATCATTTTTCCAGAACATGAACTTCCAATTCAAAGCTTAAGATGGTTTTTAATTATCCAACCCAAAACAGCCCCCGGTTGCACTCCGACGACGTAGATTCAGTTTTTAAGATGTTCTTTGTAAAACCAAGTTATATCTTGTTAAGTTAGCATATAATTATGATATATTACAGATCTTGAAGTGTTTTAAAAGTTAAGTTAGAAGGATCTATTTAGTTTGCAAACAAGTTTGAAATCATTCAAACTATGTTCTTGTTGTTAAAATTTTACAACACAAAATAAGATAGCTATATAAATATGAATCGAATAAGGTTATGAACAAGGTTACTACCTCAAGTTACTTGGACAAAGTTACTGTAAAAGATGAGAAAAATCTTAGAACCAAAAGAGTGGTGGAGTTGGATCAAAAGGTTGGAAGTAAACTTGTATTTTTGGAAGGATTATTGAAGTGTTCTTGAAAGGTTTTTCTTATGAAGATTAAGGCTTGTTTTTAAAGCTAGATCTTCATGGTAACTTGCTGAATTGTTGAAGAACACTTAAGGTTTCTAAGAGTGTGTTTTTGGTTAGAGAAAATGTGTAGTAAAAATGAAATTGGAATGGAGTATAAATGGTGGTGAAAAGATGTATAAATTTGTAATATTGTGCAAAAGTCTTGTAATATGTCAAATTGATTAATCATGCATGCTAAGATCCAAAATTGGCTGACTCATGGCTGCTAATAAAGTGATTGTGATGTGTATATACTAATAGTAAATACGTATAGGAGCTGGGTATGATACGAGTACATATACTCTAGGTATACATGTAGAAATTTTGAGGAAACGGAACGAGAATTCAAATATAGCTATCTTTTGTAAATATACTTATATTGTTTTATGTATATAAGCCCTTTAAAAGTGATTAAATACATATTTATACGATACTTGTATAAGTATTATAGGTTAAAGGTATATATGTCAAATAACGTTACGTATAGTTATCATTTTGAAAACTTAAGTTAGTAGTCTCAAAGTATACTTATAACTTATTGTTATTAGTACACAATAAGACGTTAAACCATTCTTAGATCATGTTAAATATATATAAATACATATATATACACAAACGTATAATTATCGTTTATTATATAGTTTGTGATATCATCGGTCAAATTGGACGGTCAAACGTTGTGTAAAACTCTTTTTAAAAATATAAATCTCAACAATTTGGATTGCTTATCATGTTGGTAAGGTTTAATTTATGTAAATATTAATCTCATAAGTATAAAATGATCGGAAAAATCCGGGTCGTTACAATATCGTACAGAAGCAATAATGTCATAGCAGTACATCGTGGTTTTGGTTTGGGAATTAGTAATCGATCATAACAACATCTCAATGTGCAGTAAATAAAACATAAAGAAGTTAAAAATGGTGAGTGGTGTTTTAAGAATGATGGATGTGATTAGAAAGATGGTTGTAATGAAGGTGATGGTTTGGTTCACATAAAATAGAAGGAACGAAGAATGATGGTGATGTTATTTGAGTGTGGTGTTTAGTTTTGTTTAGCTGAAAAATAGAAAAAGAAGTACAGCTGCAGCTTGCAGTGTTGTAGTGGTGGTGATTGTTATGGTAAGTTCATGAAAGAAAGGAAAAATATAGAAGAGGGGAAGAGAAGAGGTGTTGGTTGTGATGGAAGCCGGGGTGTGTGATTTAATAAGGTGAAGATTCAAGATTGAGATTGATTAAGTATATCGATATATGTATATGCTTATGAATATGTATATGTGTGTGTATAATATAAGATATAGAAAAAGTTATATTCAATATATACAGTAATCTTAATTTGTTTGAATTCTAATATGATTTGGACGTCTAACACGAAAGTAAACAAATAATTCGACCAGGTACACATACATAAATAAAATAAATAAAGGTTGAGAAGGATTTCTTGTTTCCAGTACATCATTCATACAATAATTAAAAGTCTTAAAGAGAACGTGCAATTTAACATAGATTAATAAAATAAGAATTAGCAGCCATAGTTTGTTATGATGTGTCGACATATAACAGAAAGGTTAGACAGGATTCTTCAAGACAAGCAGAAGAAAATAAAAAGGACAAATTAGATACAGGAATTTACAAATCAATTACAGTTTGGTAACAATTTGAAACTGAATAAGTCCTTATTCGTATATATGTATTGTATTTAATAGTATATATATATATATATATATATATGTTTATAATTCGTATCTAAATATAATACAGATTCCAAACTGATTTCCTTGTATATATTTATATATATAATAATTCAGTATATATAGATATTCTTGTTTTTATATATCTGTACATATGTTATCTATATAATATAATTTATCTTATTAATTAATAAATATAACTATAATTTATATATACATATCACTACACATAAATGTTCGTGAATCATTGAGCACAGTCAAAATGTAATTGATTACACGAACACATTACCAAGTTTTTGAGATTTCAACATTACAAACTTTGCTTATCATGTCAGAAAATATAAAGATTAGGTTTAAATTCAGTCGGAAATTTCCGGGTCGTCACACCAACCGGGCTAGTCGCTCTAGTATCGTAAACGGTTGCATAGTACTTCGTTTTTACTATACTTGGTACAGTGTAGGGAGATTTCATAATAAAGGGAATATGCCACATTAATGGTTAAGTATGGTTACCGAAGCGCTCAATAACTTATAGAATACTTTTATACACTTGCGAGTATACATATATTTATAACTATGAAATCTTGTGGTCTATATTTATATCGATGCTAAACCTATATATCTCACCAACCTTTGTGTTGACTGTTTAAGCATGTTTATTCTTAAGTCCTTAAGAAAGTCTTCCGCTGTTGCATTATCTGAGCAAGCTGTGCATGGAGTCTCATGCTTTGGTTTAAATAAAGTGTTGCATTCAATAAAACCTTTGTCATGTATTATATTCGACTGTTATGTCACGTGTGTAGTATTTGGAAACCGATGTATTTTGGGGAATATTTCTTAAATAATCGCCCACTTGTTTAAAACATGCATTATGTATAATAATGGTGGGTTTTTTTAGAAACGAATGCAATATTTTCTAAAACGTATCATATAGAGGTCAAATACCTCGCTACGGGACCAATGAATAACGTACCGCGTTTATAGTAATATGGACGGGTCATTTCAGTTGGTATCAGAGCTGGTTTAATGCCGTTTATTAGCGGGTTAATCGTAGAGGGGGTTCTCACAGTGTTACCTGTGATGAAGCATTGGCTCTTACTCCTCGCGGTCCCTATTAGGGTTGGCTGTACGTTGCCGAGAGGCGGGCTGTAAAATCAGTGTCTGAGGTACGCTCAGTGGTCACCAGGCGGTTAGCTGGGAAGGCACTGAGTGGGATGCGTCCCCAACTGAGTTTCAGTTGGTATCAGAGCGGTGGTCTTAGCGAACCATGTCTTGCATTAGTGTGTCTAACGGATAGTTATTAAGATGCATTAGTGAGTCTGGACTTCGACCTTAACTGCATATCAAAAGTTTTGCTTATCATTTCTAGTCGGAAATCATCTGCTTATCAAACTTAGAAAATTACATGCTTATCATTCTTAGTCTAGACACATCTTACTGCATTGATTGCATAAATAGTGTATAGACAAAGTTCATATTTTAGCGTATATGCTAATTCATATCTTAGCGTATCTGTTATTGTAAACTTTGCCTAACATATTCCGTAAATTCCTCCGTAATCTATAAAATCTTTTGCTCTATATATATAGATATTCTATGTAATTAGGATACCATCCGATAGCCGAAAATCATTTCATATCGAAAAATCCTTTATTCAATCGTA
This sequence comes from Rutidosis leptorrhynchoides, assembly GCF_046630445.1. Lineage (NCBI taxonomy): Eukaryota > Viridiplantae > Streptophyta > Magnoliopsida > Asterales > Asteraceae > Rutidosis > Rutidosis leptorrhynchoides. The sequence goes on along the minus strand of NC_092335.1, from coordinate 39,977,862 downwards.
CGAAATGGAACTCTCCACTAGTTCAAGTCCCTCGAATTCTGATATGAAATTTCACTCGAGCTCCGAAAGCAGTGTGACCGGAATGGATCAACCAATTAGCCATCATCTATTTTGGATGAATTGGGGATGGGTTCGTAGTCTACTTAATCATTGGAGACAAGAAGAAGGTGATCCCTTCCATCCACCACATTGCCCTCTTGGTGAAGAACATGAGCCACTTACCTGCGAACCCGTTCGTAACACCATTTTCTCTCTCCTTTCCAGGATATGCCGCAACGAGTATAATATTACTAATATTATTGAGGCTATCCGACCTTTACTCCGTATCTTGCATGGTGAATTATTTAATAAAAAAAAATTTACTGTCATGAAAAGCAAAACTTCATTAGCAAGTACATCCTACATCATTTCATTCCCTTTATAAAGCTCTTGATCTCTCTTTTTATACAAGAAACTTTAAACATCTTCTTTCACAATACAAAACAAAACAAATTCTCGTCATCTATACTCACATCAAACCACTACCAGCAGCAGCAGCAGTCCCAGCAACATCACAAGCCTCAACATCGCAAGCCGCATTACGAGCATCAACATCATACACACCACAGGCACTGAGGGATACCAACAATAATGAGTGATGAAGTATTAATTCATTATTTCATTTACGTTGAAGAAATATTCCGCGGCGATTATGTAATCTCTAATGTTTTATGGATTATTCATTTCTAGTTCCAACCGTAAACCAAATGAGATTAATATAATATTAACTCATTAAATCCATATTATATCTGAAGAAAATATACATACATATATTTTCATAAAGACTGTAATAAAAATTATTTTGTACAAAATATTACTTGTGAAATTTTATTTTAACGGGTAGGTAATACCCGAGAAATACTTAAGTTCACATTAATATGTTACACTGTACGTTTTCAATGATGTTTCGACAATCGTTAATTATACTTTCTCCTTTCATAGCAATATACATCGTTTCACAAAATTCAAGACAACCATTTTCCATACCAATTCAATTACATATTCTAATTTTGATAGATCAAAATCCAAGTCAAAGATTTAAGAAGTGCCATCAATCTTAAATTCCTGCATCCTTCAAAATCATACTTTAAATTCAAACTATACTAGAACATCACTTTCATTCACAGAACTCATAAAGATATTCGTATCATTCAAGATTCAAGACGAATTCATTATATGAATATTGACGATGACAACCTGCATCTAAACCCTTCAAAATTCTTGAAAACATCTCAACTAAGGAACAATCGAGAGAATGAACCAATCACACGATACATACGAAGAATATATGCATATAGATATGCATTCGGAGGACACTTGAACCTACACAAAGGTTCAACACGTATCCGTGTCAGATCCTTTAGCATTATTATTACCCAAAATAACTTTACAATCCCTTTTCAAAATAGCAAATTTTGTCACAGCTCCAAAAAGACAACTTCGACTTTTCATCCGGAGTAGCCTTATTATAACCTTGATATATACGTTGTCTTTTCGCCATCGTTACTGGGGAACCTTTAATATTCTACCACATTAGTAGTAAGCTTACCAGCAACTTTATTTCTCTTTGACTTAAATCTCTCTGAAAGATCACTATAAAATCGTATCATGTACCCATCTACATCTTGTAACAATAATTGTCATACCAAACCCCATGAAGCATCAATAATTATTCTTTAATCTCACATCATTTCTGCATATACATATAACGTTATTTCCTGGAATTATAATTCTGAAATCCAGAATAGCACTTCAGCCTACGAATCAGTACTATGAAGTTTTGAAAAAGCTGAATGAAGCAGCAGAAACTGTAGACAACCGTAACATTCAAAAGTTGATGATAAAGAATATTGTGTTAGCAAAGCACAGAAAAAGAGAAGGTTTGGAACTGGAAAACAGATTGAGCAAACCCTGAAGGAGGCTGTGGACAAATCACAAGGACGAAATCTACCTTCAAAGAATCCAAATGATTCGGTGTCTGCTAAAATCCTTAGCAAATACCTTGATCCTTACTCTAAAACCCTTGCGGACAATATTCTTCATCATCCACTTATCTTAAATATTCTAAGATATCATCGTATCTTCCATTATAAATATCCTTTATATTTCTGAAGATATTTTCATAACCATTCTTATCTGAAATCATTTATTCATTCGCGTTATCTGCATCACATTATAAAGAAAACTGTTTTAGTTTCTAAACATCTAAAACCTCTGAGTGTAAAGTATGAATGTTTTTAAAGTAATGTTGGGAACTGAAGTATGAGTTAGTATAATATAATGACACTTGATCAACGTGATTATATTACAGTAAGTCATGCTGAGTTTTTAAATAGAACGTAATGATTCACAGAACATAACATCATCATGTGCCATGTTACATGACTCTTACATTCAATCTAATCTCTAAACATATCAAGAACATATTCTATTGATAGTTCTATCTTTTCCTTTGGATTCTGGTAATTTCACAAGTCAAATTGTGCTATTACAATTTCTCTCTTAGAGCATTAGCTATGTTCATTTCGAATTTCATATCTATGAATTCTAGACCATTATTTGCTTGACTTGAAGTCGGGAAAAGAAGACGGAAGCATGAAACTCCAAAATATAAGGAAAAATATAAGCACGAAGACAACGCAGAAATTACAAACCGTGTATATCGATGCGTATAGCAATATAATGACACGGGAAAACTAAAAACACTATAAACCCAAGAGCATAGTAGAAATTAACGGATTCCTCCGGTGGAAGATGAAAAAGAAGAATGACAGATGTGATAGTCAAGAATATATCAAGAATTAAAACTGGATGGAGCATATTGACGAATGTTTTGGAAGTATGAAGAAAGGAAGGAAGTATAAAAGATGGGAGATGTGGAAATAAGGAAACGTTGGAGGTTGATTTATAGTAAAATATCGACAGAGAAATCGAGACAGATTATTGCATTAAATCGAAAAGGATCATAATTTCCTTAATCGCTGAAGAATCAAATCTTATATAGATTACAAAGATTTTCTTTAATCCGGAGATCAACCGTGATGACGTCAAAAGATAAGACGAATCCCTATTTTCTCATTTCACTCTTTTACGATAGCTTCACTCATACGTTTCGAGTAATCGAATTATTTTATCCATATTTCTCAATCATGATAAAACCCTATAAATCAACTTATATTCGTCATAATAACATTCTTATTGTTAGCCATGACGACCTCGATCAAATTTCGGAACGAAATTTCTTTAACGGGTAGGTACTGTGACGACCCGAAAATTTCCGACCAAATTTAAACTTAATCTTTATATAATTTTGACTTGATAAGCAATGAATTTTAATAAATCTTGAACCTCCGGAAAGAGTTTTACACAAGCTTTTGGTCACCCTTTTATTCCGACGATTCACGAATGTCATAACTTGATTTAATTGTTTAATTGTTTAATTATTGTGTATATATATGGATTTATATATATTTAACTTGAAAATATGATAATTAAATATCTCATTAAGTATATTAACAAAGTATTATATATATATTTTCATACTACTAATTTAAAGAGTTTTCAAACAATATATATGTTACTATTTAAACGGCGTAATTAACTTATGTTAAAATGTATTTACATATAATGTATTACGAGTGTAAATACATTCTTACAAGTATTGAATACACTTTATAATATACCAATACATATAAAGGATAGCTATACTCGTATTTCCGTTCAATTTCCTCAAGAATTCTACTCGCATTCATACGGTATTTTTACCCGTATTATACACAGCTTCTAAAAGTATTTACTATTGGTATATACCAATAGAAATCTGCAATTATTTGTGTAATATGTCATCCATGACCTAATCAATTTAATATGTCATGCATGACTTAAAACAATTTAACTTATCTTAGATATTTTCACTAAAAGCCAAAATTATAAGCTTATAAATAAGGACCATTTTAACTCATTTTTACTCCACATTTTCTTAAACTAAAAACACACACTTAAATGCTCTCATATCATACTTTAATCTCAACAACTTTCCTATTCATAATCAAGGTAAAATACTTCTCAAAATCCTTGTTCAATTCCTTGTATAGTTGCTATCTTATTATACTTATAAAACTTGTAAAAACTAGAACCTGTTTTGGTGAACACCAGCTTGTTTGAAAAACTAATCTAATCTTTCTAACTTAACTCTAATAACACTTATTTATATATATTATGATGTTATATTAAGTTAATATAAGAACTTATAACTTTTACATATGATGAACACCTTGAAACTTAACATATATCCTTTAATCTCCATTCGGTAAGAAGCGGGCTGTTTTGGGTTGGGAATTAAAAACCTATCTTAGACTTTGAGTTCGAGGCTAAGACTTTGGAAATATGTTAATATATGTAAATAAGACTTCCAGTATTTTTTTCATGATTTTAGACAAAGTGGAAGTATTTTATCAAAAATCATATATTGGGTGGATGCCGGGATTTTTCCAAATCTGTCCACCGACACAAAAAGAGGGTAAAGCTCTAAAAATTACTACTTGGGATGAAATTTTCGAATTGGTTTTGTAAAATTTACTTCTTAATGAATCCATAGCAATTTGATTCACTTTAAACGGAGTTGTAATGAATATTTGGCGAGCAAAACAAAATCTGCTAAAATTAACGTTGTATGGGCGAAATTTATATTATAAAAACTATATTAACCATATCCTTGTTAACTTTTTCTATATCCTATATATATTTGGACATGTTATCAGTAGTATAACAAAATATTATAATCTTGGTTAATTCTGTGATTGTATATATGTATAATAATATTCTTGGTACGTCCTAACACAATAAGTATACAATACGTTTTGATAAATCCTAAGACAATACGTACACAATACGTCTTAGTTAATTCTAAGACAATACGTATATAATACGTCTCTGGGTTGATACAAATACAATACGTATACAATACGTCATGGGGTAATTCTAAGATTATATATATATATATACCGATTATTGGACTTTTCGGACTATTTTGGACTACTAACAATGGACTACTAACATAAAATGTTAAAAATTATTATATAAGTATTCTATGAACTTGCTTTATTTTATTCATATGTCGTATTATTATCTGAATCGTTATTATTGTTATAGGTTCGTGAATCCAAGGACGACGGTCATAATTTTAATAAGTTGAAACCTTATTATTAGTATACTTTTACTACTGTGAGTATATAGTCCCATTTTTAAACTCTACAAATATTTTGGGATGAGAATACATGCATTTTATGTTTTACGCTATGGACACAAGTACTTAAAATATATTCTACGTTGAGTTGTACCACTTTGAATATTTTTCCCTAATAGCTTGGTAACTAATATTTACATGTTGTAAGAACATGTAAGCGCGAATCCTATTGATATATCTATCGGGTTTGACAATCCCAACCGGGCTAGTCGCTCTAGTATCGTAAACGGTTGCATAGTACTTCGTTTTTACTACACTTGGTACAGTGTAGGGAGATTTCATAATAAAGGGAATATGCCACATTAATGGTTAAGTATGGTTACCGAAGCGCTCAACAACTTATTGAATACTTTTATACACTTGCGAGTGTACATATATTTATAACTATGAAATCTTGTGGTCTATATTTATATCGATGCTAAACCTATATATCTCACCAACCTTTGTGTTGACTGTTTAAGCATGTTTATTCTCAGGTCCTTAAGAAAGTCTTCCGCTGTTGCATTATCTGAGCAAGTTGTGCATGGAGTCTCATGCTTTGGTTTAAATAAAGTGTTACATTCAATAAAACCTTTATCATGTATTATATTCGACTGTTATGTCACGTGTGTAGTATTTGGAAACCGAAGTATTTTGGGGAATATTTCTTAAATAATCGCCCACTTATTTAAAACATGCATTATATATAATAATGGTGGGTTTATTTAGAAACGAATGCAATATTTTCTAAAACGTATCATATAGAGGTCAAATACCTCGCTATGGGACCAATGAATAACGTACCGCGTTTATAGTAATATGGACGGGTCGTTTCAACATCCATTTCTATTTATGTAAAAGGACGTTCCAAAAGTAAATTAGAGTCATTCCTTAAATAAGAATTAGCTGTTGCTGGTCTTGTGTATATATGAACACTTAGAAAATGTAAAGAGAATCAATTTAAGTTCTGTAAACATCAAAACTCTGTAAACATCAAAACTGATCAATACAACATTACACTCTCTTAATTCTCTTAATTTAACATGGTATCAGAGCTAACGGTGTAGATCAAGGGATCAATACAACTGTTTTTAGCTTCAATCATTTACCAGAATCAAAATCAAGCTGTCATGTCAATAATCGACGGTAGCTCAATATTGAAGAAGCAAAAAATTAGCTTCTTGAATCAGGTTGAAGTTACTAATCAAGCTGCCATGTCAGATAAAAATGGTAGCAAAGTAACTTACCTGGATGTTCTATGTCAAACACCCGCTTGTATCGAATCAAAAACCATCACCACAAACCACCATCGACCACCACAACTGCTAATTTGTGTATACTTGAAAGGATCTGTTCATATACATTATAAACGATTCACAATAGTTAATTACATCGCGAGGTATTTAACCTCTATATGATACATTTTACAAACATTGCATTTGTTTTTAAAAGACAAACTTTCTTTACATCAAAAATTGACGGCATGCATACCATTTCATATTACATCCAACAATAATTGACTTAATATTAATCTTGATGAACTCAACGACTCGAATGCAACGTCTTTCAAAGTATGTCATGAATGACTCCAGGTAATATCCTTAAAATGAGCTAATGCACAGCGGAAGATTTCTTTAATACCTGAGAATAAACATGCTTAAAAGTGTCAACCAAAAGGTTGGTGAGTTCATAGGTTTATCATATCAATCATTTCAATATATTAATAGACCACAAGATTTCTGTTTATAAATATATGTACACTCGCAAGTGTATAAAAGTATTCTATAAGTTGTAGGCACCCGGTAACAAGCCTTAACGTTCATGTTTTACCCTCTGAAGTACACCAGATCAGGTGTGTTTAATATAACCTCGAAGTACTAAAGCATCCCATAGTCAGTATGGGGTTTGTCAGGCCCAATAGATCTATCTTTAGGATTCGCGCCTACCGTACATAGACAAGTAGTTTAATGTTACCAAGCTAAGGGTATATTTCTGGTTTAAACCCACGTAGAATTAGTTTTAGTACTTGTGTCTATTTCGTAAAACATTTATAAAACAGCGCATGTATTCTCAGCCCAAAAATATATATTGCAAAAGCAATTAAAAAGGGAGCAAATGAAACTCACAATACTGTATTTCGTAGCAATTATGTATATGACGGCACTGAACAAGTGCAGGGTTTGTCTCGGATTCATGAACCTATATTAAGTATATATATATTTATATGTTGGTCAATATCTGTCTAACAATTTAGGTCAGGTCGTAGTGTATCACAATCCTAATGCTCGAGACCGACATGCAAAAGTCAACAAAAGTCAACTTGACCCAAAATGACTTTCAAAATCTATACATGTTTATTATATAACTTATATATAGTCGTTTTATATATTTAAATATATTTATCAGATCTTATTATACTAAATAATACAAATCATTTATTAATAAATAAAAATTTATATTTAAATTCATATATGATAAAAATATACTTTTATATATCTCAAGTAATAAAATTTATAAAATTCACTTAATATCATAAAAATATAGTGGTATGTATTATTAATGTAATTATATTACGTGTGGTAAAAATATCTTTGTACGCATATTTATTTGATTAAATAATATTGATAATAATAATAATGATAAAAATAATAAAATGATAGTTTCAATAAAAATATTAATTTTTAGTAATAAAAATAATTTTAGCAATAACATCAACTGATAACAATTATAATAATCGTTTTAATAATAATATTAAAATTAATAATAATTCAGTTGACCATATCTTTTAATCCGTTCATCGAACTCACACGATTTCTAAATGAAAAGTTATTAATTTTTCTTTAGTTTTTCAACGACATGCATATCATATACCTTATTTCAGTAGCATATGTATCAAATTCGTGATTTATCATAAACTATTTAACGACGAAACTAAGCATACAAACATGCATAATCATATATACTCGAGCACTAGTCAGGGATACACTATTAATATATAAAAGATAAGATATGAATGCTCACGTATCAATATTGTGATTCAATATTGCAGGAAAGTACGTAGACGCAACGAAAATGATAAACGTTAGGTTGACCTCATGAGCAATACCCTCGAACAATATCCATAACCTCCATAGCTATAACCCATAATTTCCTTAGCTCTATCTCGTTTGAAAACTTATTTTGAAATCGTCTGAATATAACTCCGTCGTAGTATTTTATGTATACTAATAATATCTTAAAATAATACTAAGTAAATATATATATGTAATTCGATTGAGAGAGTTTAGAGAAATATATTTTCAAGTTTCTATGAAATAATAAAACCTATTGAATTCTATTTATAATAGATTTTTAAATTATTAAAGTGAATTATTAAAGTATAAATTATTAAAGTGAATTATTAAAGTATGAATTATTAAAGTGAATTATTAAAGTATAAATTATTAAAGTGAATTATTAAAGTGAATTATTAAAGTGAATTATTAAAGTTAAAGTAAAGTAAAAGTAAAGTAAAAGTAAAGTAAAGGTAAAGTTAAAGTATAGTAAAAGTATAAAACTATGTACGTATAATACGCGTATAAATATATTTAATATTAATTTAAATCTTTATATCATAAAACGTTTTAGAAAAGTAGAATTATATATATTCATAATAGGTTTCAAGTTTTTAAATTACAGTCTGTTGGTGAAGCATGGGATAAAATCCAAAGATTTAATAAACGTATGAAATCATCTTAATGAAAAATGTCGAGTTACTTAACTTGTCGATATCCAACATCTAAGTTATTTACACTCCACGTTCTTACTTATAGATCACTTTACCATTTTCCGAATATTGTCAAAAAGAATAGATTTCTTAAATCAAAGTGGACCTCATAACATTGGCCCATAATCATATCATAATGTATCTGATAATTCAATCATTTGATATTATCTCTTAATTCTGTCGATAAATATATCGAAACAAATTCGTTCATATAAATTATCATATATATCAAATACTTTGTTAATGTTTTCAGTTATTATATATTATATATACATATCTATATACACATAATTGTTCGTGAATAGTCGAACACGGTCAAAGGGTAATTGATTACATGAATGTAGTTCCAAACTTTTTGAGATTCAACATTACAAATTTTGCTTATCGTGTTGGAAACATATAAAGGTTAGGTTTAAATTTGGTCGGAAATTTCCGGGTCGTCACAGTACCTACCCGTTAAAGAAATTTCGTCCCGAAATTTGATCGAGGTCATCATGGCTAACTTTAAAAATGTTTTCATGACGAATATGAGTTGATAAATAGAGTTTTATCATCATTGAGTAATATAGATAAAACAATTTGATTACGCGAAGAGTATAAGTGAAGCTATCGCAAGAGAGTGAAATGAGTAAACGTATATTCGTTTTAACCGATGACGTAGTTATGATTGATTTCCGGAATTCATGGAATTTAAAGAAAATCTTTGCAATAAGATTTGGTTCTTTGGCGATTAAGGAAATCAGGATCTTATTTGATTAAATGCGATAATCTGTCTCGATTTCTCTGTCTGATATTTTACTATAAATCCACCCCTTCGTTTCTTTATTTCCACAGCTCACACCTTCTAGTCTTTCTCCCCAATTCATACTTTAAAGCATTCGTTAATATGCTTCATCCAGTATTGATTCTTGATATACTCTTAACTTTCATATCTGTCATTCTTCTTTTTCATCTACCACCGGAGGAAGTTATTTTCTTCTACCATTACCTTGGGGTTATTGTGTTTTTCATCCTCCCGTGTCTTTATATTGCTATACGCATTGATATACAAGGTTTGTAATTTCGGGGTTGTTATCAGGCTTTATATTCTCCATTATATTTCGGAGCTTCATGCTTTCGTTTTCTCTTCCCGACCTTAAGTCAAGCGGATAATGGTCCAGAATTTGTAGATATGAATTTTTGGATGAACATAGTTAATGTTCCAAGAAGAAAATCGTAATGGCACGATATTGATTTGGCAAATTACCAGAATATCCTAAAATATAGAGCTATCAAGATGATATGTTCTTAATATGTTTGGAAATTGGGTAGAATGTAAGAGTCGTGTAAATAGTACATGATGACGGTATGTTCTGTGAATCATCACGTTCCATTAGAAACTCAGTATGACTTACTGTAATATAATCACATTGATCAAGTGTCATTATATTATACTAACTCATGCTTCAGTTCCCAATACTACTTCAAAAACATTCCTATTTTAAATTCGAATTTTTTTTCTTCAAAATTTAGAAACTAACACAGTTTCTTTTTATGTTGTAACGCAGATATTGCGAATAGATAGAAGATTTTGGATAAGAATAGTTGTGAAAATATCTTCAGGAATATCGAAGATATTTATAATAAAAGATACAATAATATCTTAGAATTCTTAACATAGATGGATGAAGAAGAAGATTTGTCTGTGAAGGTTTAGAATAAGAAGTAAGGTGTTTGCTAACTATTTCAGTAGACACTGAATCATTTGGATCCTTTGAAGGCAGGTTTAGTCTTTATGATTTGTCCACAGCCTCCTTCATGGTCTGCTCAATCCGTTTTCCAGTTTCAAACCTTCTTTTTTTCTCAGCTTTACCACCATACTATTCTTTATCATCAAACTTTTGACTTTTAAAGTCGTTTACAGTTTTTGCTGCTTCATCAGCATTTTTCCAATTTCGGAGAACTAGTTCATAGTTTGGGATGTTTTTCAGAAAATTCACATTCGAAGTTGATGTCGAACGAGGTGTATATAAAATAGCTTATATTTTACTAGGAAAAACTATTAAATATGATACAATTTTACACAAGATATTTATTTATTTATAGAATGGATATACTTAAACCTTGCTACAACACTTATAGGCAGTGTACCTAATCGTACAGTAGTGTAGTTTTTAGTAAGTCCGGTTCGTTCCACAGGGAGATCTTTAAGCAAAGCTCAACGCTATATTAGTTTATTTTTATAAAAATACAAATATATATATAGGTAATATTATTATTATAAAGGGGGGTTTTTACCGTTTAATGACCGGCTTGTCGATTTTAAAACTTTAGTCGCAGTTAAAACCTAATGTAAAATATAAAATAAATACAAGACTTTAAATTAAAGCGTAAAGTAAATAACGATAATGAAATTGCGAATAATAAAAATGCGATAAAATAAAATTGCGATAATTAAAAGTACGGTAATTAAAAGTGCGATTAAATAAAATAACAATAAATAAAAGTGCGATAATTAGAAGTGCAATTAAATATAAAATAAAGGAAATAAAATATGAAATAAAAGAATTATGCTTATTTAAACTTCCGTAATCATGATGTTTGACGTGTTGATTTTAGTTTTATGCCCATGGGTTAATTGTCCTTTGTCCTGGATTATTCAATATGTCCGTCTGGTTTTCGTCCATAACAGTCCATCAGTCATAAATATAAATTGCAAGTGTCCTTGTCAAATTATTATTATACCCGAAGATAAATATTCCAACTAATTGGGGATTCGAATTGTAACAAGGTTTTAATACTTTGTTTAATGAATACACCAGGTTATCGACTGCGTGTAAACCAAGGTTTTACTACTTTGTTAACAATTACACCAATTACCCTTGAATGTAATTTCACCCCTGTTTTAATTATTCTAGTGGCTATTAATCCATTCCCGTGTCCGGTTAAATGAACGATTATTCGTACATATAAATACCCCGCCCATCGTGTCCGATCGAGTGTATATGGTAATTTATAGGGACGCCCAATTGTAAATCTTTATATTAACATTAACAAACTTTCATTTAGTTAAACAAATATAAAGCCCATTAATAGCCCATAGTCTAGTTTCCACAAGTGTCGTTCTTTTGTCCAAACCCCAATTATGGTACAAAGCCCAATTACCCAATTTTAGTAATTAGCCCAACATCATGATTACTTCGTTTTAAATAAGCATAATAATAACTTAGCTACGAGACATTAATATAAAAAGGTTGAACATAACTTACAATGATTAAAAATAGCGTAGCGTTACACGGACAGAATTTCGACTTACACCCTTACAACATTCGCTAACATACCCTTATTATTAGAATTATAATTAAAATTAAAATATAAATTATAAATATAAATATATATTACTTATGAAGAGGAAGAGAAAAAGGATGATAAAACTCGTCAGAAAACTGGCTATTTATAGGACCTGACCAGCAATCTCAAACCATGCGACTCGCATGGTTTTGTGCTTCTGGCCATGCGAGTCGCATGGCCACCCTGGATTCAGCCAACTACTTTTGTTTTCTTCTTGCCGACGTAATATAATAATAATAATATATATAATATATAATTATATATAATTATATATATATTATATTATATTCTTGTGCATAGTAGACTAGATATTTTTGGTCCGTTGCGTCGGGCGTTTCTTCTTGGCTCAGGTCCCGGTTCCGGATTTTCGGACGTCCTCGCGTATTATTTTATATCGTGTACTTTGCGTCTTGTAACTTGTACTCTTGTCATTTTGAGACGTTCCTCATCAATATTTTGAACCTTTTTGATTGTATCTTGTACTTTTTAGCTCTTTGGACCTTTTTGTCTTCAATTTGTCGAATCTGCCTTTTGTCTTCACCTTTTATTATTTAAACGAATATCACTTGTAAATAGAACAATTGCAACTAAAAGCTTGTCTTTCTTGAGGAATAATGCTATGAAATATATGTTCGTTTTTAGCATTATCAAATATTCCCACACTTGAGCGTTGCTTGTCCTCAAGCAACATTGTCTTGAAATACTAGAATCACTTCTTTATTCTTCATACTTTGTACATCAGTGATTTCTATACGGCGGTATAAACAATGGTAGTGACGATATGGTTTACAGTCCCACATGACTATAAAAATTTAGATCCATTAAGGAAATTGGATCTTTATGAAAACATTTGATCTTTTGAAAATTAAATCTAGTTTTTACCCTAGATAAGTTTTCCGGAATAACCCTTTACCGGTGTTTGCAAAATATTTTTGTGGGTTTGGTGGGTTTCAGATTTGAAAATTTTAGCTCAAAACTTGCGGTTTTGTGTCACCCACTTGCTAACCTTGTATTAGGAAAGCAACACGTCCAGTTTACTTGTCCCGTATATTACCTTTCGGCAAACTACCGTCCGGTTGTAAAGGAAAGCGTTGAACAAGCAACTGTTAAGGCAATGTCTCGTGACATGCTTTTGATTATGGCCTATAATGTGTCGGACGCAATTACTATCCTTGGTAGGAGCAATAGTAAAGCTCACCCTTATAATTTGTCGGTTTGGCACAAGGTCCTGTCTTTGACCATGTTATGCAACCACCGTTCTTACGGTTGACACCCGATTTAGTTCAGGTGACCTAATGAATTCCATGTGAATTCCTAGGATTTTACGTTCAATGGTAATGAACGCATTGAAAATAGGGTTTTTAGAAAACAAATCAGTTTGTATTTTTGATCAAAATATTTTCTCGTTTAAGCTCGAGTTTAGATATCATTGAATTCCATGAGTTTGTAATTCTCAATCTTTAAGGTCAATCTCTAGGATTGAGTAATATCAGTCTTAAAAGCTGATTTTTAATCTTTAAGGAGATTATCCTTTCTGGGGATCTGATTCATTAGTCTTATCCAGCTAATTTGCATGGTGCCCCCCCATTGTACGAGATAAATCCTTCTCATGGTTAGGATAAATCTGACCACTTGGCGACCCTGTTTGATGCTGAGGTCCGTGGATTTCTTGCTGATTTTAGTGATGACTTTTCTAGATTTTTCGTCAACCTACAGCTGGTCTGAACGACAACTTCATGACCTAAATCAAGAAGCGCGTGTCTTTTTCGGAAGACTTTACTTCCTTTTAATGATGGAATTGATTCATCGTGTAGATCCATCTCTTCTTTTCTTTCATCGGGTAAAACAGCTTAGTTTAGTCCAAAGCAAAAGTATTTTCAGTTATTTGTTACAAATATATGTGACATATGTTTAAAATAACTTGGTAAATTTTCCCACACTTGGCTTTTATTTTCCTTTTTATCGTCCTCTATTCCATTTTAAATGAATTTTAACATTTTAGTTTGTTTCTCAATTTATGTCCTTTCCGAGGTAACAATAATTTCGGTGTTAAAACCTAGTTTTATCGTTCATAAATATGTATAAACATGATTTTGAATTCATTTAATTGAAAATTTTGAAAAATTTTACTAGAATTGGGTAGTCAGTATATAAGACTAGGGCTGTTCTTTTTTATCAGAGAGCACTAGATTCTAATACAACTACTGCTTTACTAGTATTTTTAATGGTAACCAAGTGTTTAATATAAAAATTTTAAAATCCGAAAGAATTTAACCCCTTCCCACACTTAAGATCTTGCAATGCCCTCATTTGCAAGAAATCAGTAACAATTTAAATTATTGAGGGTGATTTGTGTGAAAATGATTAAATTTTTACCAAAGTTTCCAAATATATTGGCGTTTGTTTGCTGAATGATAAATGGTGCACGTCATTTGTTCATTCCGTCTTGTTGTTATTTCACATACATTTTGCATCATTGTCGTCAAAATTACTTGCTTTTGCTGAACTTAATGCCAGTCTTTGAAAACGCGTTGTTTTACCCTGTTTTGTGCATAAAATAGAATACATACAATACAAATATAATCATACATGCAATTTGAAATGGAACTTTGGCATCCCACTTTCAAACTATAAGAAAAATATTAGTACACAATAATAATAGAAATATCAAACATTACATAAACGTAATAGAAATGTTAAGTGTTTAAAATAATAAAAAATAAAAATTACCAATTTATCTCTACTGATCAGGAGGTGGGTTAGGAGGAAAATTAGGATATGGATCCCAATTCATGTTCGCGTCCGGGTTCCATGGCTGATTATAGGTGTACTGGTATGCTGCGTTATAATCATATGAATCATAGGGTGGTCTCATCTCTGGCTGATGTGCGGGATAGTATGCGGGTCGGGTCGGATAATACATCTCACCAGGCTGCAACTGGCTTATAATTTGGCGCTGATGATAATCCCATCGGCCATGCTCTCGTTGCCGGGAATGCTCGTAGTCATTCCGGCGTTGCCATGCCTCGTACTGCATATGCCTATCATAGTTCGTCATGTATTCATCCTCCATACGAATACCTAAATCAAGAGCAGTCTCCCGAACAACTCCTATAATGTTGTTCGCCTCCTCCATCTCGTCATCCGAACCTCTCTCTACCTGTCGCTGAGGTCCCTCGTATCGATGTACCCGACCACGTCTCATCAATAATACCCTTGCACCGTGATAAAGGTTTGAACTTATGGTTTCACCTCCGTCCTCTATTTCGTTCATTGGACCCCCTTGGTGCTTATCTACTCCTAAATACTCTCCAATGATAGTAATGAAAATACCACCACCTATAATACTCCCCGATTTCATCCCCGAAACTACATTAGCGAGATAATAACCAACACAATAGGGAATGTTAACGAAACTCCTCGGGTCTCTAATACACTTGAGGTAGAACAAATCGTTTACGGTCAATTTCTCCTTATTCCTACCCCTTTGTGTGATTGTGTTTGCTAAGAATCTATGAATCACCCGGAGTTCAGCTCTGTCTATATCTAAGTATGTATGATTTCCACTGGCGTGAAATTCATTAAAGTGTGACATACGCCTCCAGACAGCGTTAACATCAAATTCCCTATCTACCCTTTCTCCTTGGGCAATCAGGCTATTACAGTCGGGGCTCAAAAGTTCAGCAGGGGTGTAAATCTGTAAGGCCCTGGCTAAATCTATCATGGACATTCTGTACATGCGTCCACCTAACAGAAATCTAATAAAGCTTCTATCATCTATCCTCCTAACATCACTGTTTAACTTAATAGTACTAAGTAATTCTATACACCATTCCCTATATATGGTTCTACGAATGGAAAATAGGCGCATCCAATCGTTAAACTGAGAATTACCATACCTTTGCACCAATAATTGCCGAATCGGTTCGGCAAGGTCAACTGTTTCCAAAGGTACCCAGTCAATTGCCCTTGGCATTTCAACAACCTTATTGTAGAGAATGTGCATGTTCTTTTGATAATCTGGATACTCTATCCAACATCGATCAAATCTCAGATTTGGGTGTAACTGATCTTCATTAATGTCTAAACTCAGAATCCTTTGATGTGGAGCGAATTGACGAAACTGATTCACGAATAATTGATCTTGATCGTGATAAGGAATATGTTGCTCCTCCTGTTCTTCTTCTTCTTGTTGCATATGTTGTTCTTGTTCATGAAACATTTGCGGTTCGGGCTCTGGTTGCCTGGATGATGATGCTCCTGAACCTCCAGTATCGGCTTTCTGCAAAACACATTAAACACAAAATTTTTGCATCCAAATATGCATTAGTGTTAGCAAAATAATAACTTGAAACAATTATGATGACATGTTCAATTCATAACATATTTTATACATATTTTCCTAAAAATAACAATTATATACTTTTACATACGAAAATGTGTACAATGTTTTATCACATTTAAACTCTTAAACATGTCAACAATAATAACAATTAAACACTTGTTACATGGCATTCAAATCAAACTAGTGCTCATTTTCTTATTTTTGTCGAGTCTACACTTTGTCAAATAAGCATATACGAAAAATGTACATCAAGTTCATAAGCATTTATCTCAAATAACATGCCAAAATAATCACTACTAGCAATGAAACAAGTTTCAAATAGCCTTTATATCAAATTATCCAAGTTCATGAATTTTTAGACTTAAAAAGTCTACTTTAATTCTCAAAAACATGTTTAGGCTCAAAGTTTTGATCAATTAACTACCTAGACATGTTACACTACTCAATTTAGTAACAATTCATGACAAAAATCGGCCATAACCTGTTTATATCAAAAAGCCCCAAATTGCTCAAGAACACAAACCCTAGATTCTTAAAAATTTGAAGTTTTTAGCTTCAATTCATGTTAAATAGCTTCTATCTAGGATATACATGCATAATATAACAACAATTTAGCTCTAATTACACCTAAATTTAACAAAATCAAAATATAAATTTTCTAGCTCAAGAACACAAAAATTCGAATTTAAAGAGATTAGGGGTGAAATCTTTACCTTTCTCCTGAAGGGGTTGAGACTACTGAATCTAGGCATGATTATTGTGAAGTTTTGCAAGAAATTTGGTAAAAAATGGCGGATTTTTGAGAGGATTTGGGAGAGTTTTCGTGTATATGTGTGTGTGTTGTGAATGAAGCAGAACTCGGCTGCCTTTTTGATCCTGTCCAGTTTTTAACAGCCATGCGAGTCGCATGGCTTAAGCCTTTCCCCCATGCGACTCGCATGGGGGTATTTTCCAGAATTTTTGTTGTTTTTTTTTTTTTTTTTTTTTTTTTTTTTTTTTTTTTTTTTATATAAACCTTATACTTTTAAAACATATAATTAAATAAAATTTTAAAAATTTTGTTTCTTTTTAAGACGAAGTCGTTTCGGGACGATGCCCTAGTCCGTCCCTCGACAAAATTTTAAAATTTGTCTTTTTGTAGCGATTGTTTTAAAAGCTAAGATTTTTTTTTTGGGTTTTTTAATGTTTTTGGCATACTTTAAATCAATAAGATTAAAAATAATGATAATAAAAGTTCTCGTCCCTCCCTCGGGTAAAGCAATTTCGGTTCAAAGACCTAGTCTTCAACTTACGACGAATTTTAAAAATCATATTCTTAACTTAATGAGATAAAGTAAATTTTTGTTTTTAAATTCACACAACATACATATAAAATTCAAAATTAATATTAAAATTTACACCAAACTTAAAATTTGAAATGCATAAAATTAAAATTTCATATTTTAAAAATTAAAAATTCAAACCAAACTTAATTTAAAAATTCATAAATTCATATCAAACTTATATTAATTTTTTAAATATTTATAATTTAAATATATTGTTTTTACAAAGTTTACAATATTAATTTAAGGTTTAAATATTAATTTTTAAAAATATGGTAAAAATAAAATTAAAAATCTTTTTGTCTTTTTATCCCACTTTAATCAATCAAATATTATCAAAAATATGCGCCCCTCTTTTCGGTAAAGTAATTTCGGTTCCAAGACCTAATTTAACTCATGACGAATTTTTGAAATATTTTGGGTTGATTGTTTAAAGATATTTATACCTTAAGAATAAACGTTAAATTTCGCAGTGATGTAATAAATTTTTGAACGATATCAATAATTTCGGTCGCCAAACCTAATTTTATTTAATACCAATTTAATACTTTTTAGCGAACAAATTAGCGTTTATTATCAAAAGGTTAAAAATAAAAATAAAAACTGTACAGACATACCTGTGAAATAGATTTCTTAGTTATATGATCTATTATATTCATAAGATAGTCGGTTTAATTGGTCTTCCATGGCTGCATAGGCGTAACCTCGAGCATTCATTGTCTTTTCTTCTAAACATATGAACGGTCCGTCTCTGCATAAAGTAACAAATTCGGTATTTGAATAGGTTTGATTATTTGAACATTTACCTCCATGTGACCATTTTCCGCATTTGTGACATTTTTCTAGGTGTCGTGCTCTTCTTTTTGCTGCGGATTTTGATTTTCCTTTACCAAATTGTAACTTATTATCTTCGCATCTGGATCCTTTTCTAACTCCGTCCATTCTTTCTCTGATTACTGATACTAATTCACTCGGTAGTATGTCATTATTACGTTTAGTGATCAAAGCGTGTAGCATTAGACCATGGTTTAGTTCACAGGCAGTCTTCATTTCGTAAAAACCTAAAAAAAATAAAAATTCAGAATGGGGGGAGAAGACTAGTTCTTTAGGGTCTGCTAGGGAAAGACCATACGTGTTCCATTTTCGAGAACTACACGAAAACAGACAATCTAACTTTAACAGAAATACATATTTTCTTTTAAAGACTTGATTCTCCCCACACTTAGTTAGCTGTGGTGTCGAAATTGTGATTAACTTCGTTGTCGACTTCCATCGGACCATGTATGTAATGTTTAACTCTGTGACCATTAACTTTAAATTCAATCCCATTTGAATTTATTAATTCTATTGTTCCGTATGGGAAAACTCTTTTTACTATGAATGGTCCAGACCATCTTGATTTCAATTTTCCAGGAAATAGCTTGAATCGTGAATTGAAAAGAAGAACTCTGTCTCCTTCTTTGAATTCTTTTGAACTTCTGATTCTTTTATCATGCCATTTCTTCGTTCTTTCTTTATAGATTAACGAATTTTCGTATGCTTCATGTCTTAATTCTTCTAATTCGTTTAGTTGACTTAATCGTAGACGTCCGGCTTCATGTAAATCAAGATTACATGTCTTCAAAGCCCAAAATGCTTTGTGTTCAATTTCTACTGGAAGATGACATGCTTTTCCATAAACAAGTCTAAAAGGTGTGGTTCCAATTGGAGTTTTGTAGGCTGTTCTAAAAGCCCAGAGTGCATCCTCCAATTTAATGGACCATTCCTTTGGATTTGATCCTACGGTTTTCTCTAGAATACGTTTTAAAGCTCGGTTGGTATTTTCAACTTGTCCACTTGTTTGTGGATGATATGCGGTGGAGATTTTATGAGTTACTCCATATCTTTTAAGAACTTTCTCAAGTTGATTATTACAGAAATGAGTACCCCGATCACTTATTAAAGCTTTCGGTGTTCCAAACCTTGCAAAAAGACGTTTTAAAAAGTTAACTACAACTCGTGCATCGTTAGTTGGGAGAGCTTGTGCTTCCGCCCATTTAGATACATAGTCAATGGCTACGAGTATATATAGATTATTATGAGATTTTGGAAATGGACCCATAAAGTCAATACCCCAAATGTCAAATACTTCACATACTTGGATGACATTTTGTGGCATTTCATCACGTTGACTTATTTTTCCGGCCCTTTGACATGCATCACAGGATTTGCAAAGAAGGTGTGCGTCTTTGTAAATTGTAGGCCAATAGAATCCAGCTTCATAAACTTTTCTTGCTGTTAGTTGAGGCCCATAATGCCCTCCTGTTGGTCCTGTGTGACAATGGTTTAAAATTTTACTCGCTTCATCTCCAAATACACATCGGCGTATTATTTCATCGGGACAACTTTTAAACAGATGTGGATCTTCCCAGAAATAGTGTTTTATATCACTGAAGAATTTCTTTCGTCTTTGGTATGATAATCCTTTTTCAAGGAATCCACAAACTAAGTAGTTTGCATAGTCTGCAAACCATGGGATTTCTTTATAATCTATCTTCAATAGATATTCATCAGGAAAGTTGTCTTGTATGGCCGATTCATTCAGAACTTCTAATTCGGGATTTTCAAGACGAGAAAGATGATCAGCGGCGAGATTTTCTGCTCCTTTTTTATCTCGGATTTCAATATCAAACTCTTGTAAGAGTAAGATCCAACGGATTAATCTTGGTTTAGCATCTTGTTTTGAAAATAGGTATCTAAGAGCAGAATGGTCGGTATAGACCACCGTTTTTGCTAGAACGAGATATGATCGAAATTTGTCAAAAGCAAAGACAATAGCAAGGAGTTCTTTTTCAGTAGTTGTATAGTTCGTTTGTGCTCCTTGTAATGTCTTACTAGCATAATATATAGGTTGAAATCGTTTTTCAATCCTTTGTCCTAAAACGGCTCCCATTGCAAAATCACTTGCATCGCACATTAGTTCAAATGGTAGATTCCAATTTGGTGTTATCATGATCGGCGCATTAGTGAGTTTTTCTTTAAGAATATTAAAAGATTTGATACATTCATCTGAAAAGATGAATGGCGCATCCTTTTCTAGGAGTTTATTCATAGGAGTGGCAATTTTTGAAAAATCTTTTATGAAACGTCGGTAAAAACCGGCATGCCCTAGAAAACTCCTAACTCCTCTAACATTGGTGGGATGTGGAAGTTTAGCAATTACATCTACTTTAGCTCTATCCACTTCAATTCCTTCTTTTGAAATTTTATGTCCAAGAACGATGCCTTCTTTAACCATGAAATGGCATTTCTCCCAATTAAGTACTAGATTTGATTTTTCGCATCTAATTAGCATTCGTTCCAGATTAACTAGACATGATTTAAATGTATCCCCGAAGACTGAAAAGTCATCCATGAATACTTCCATGCATTCTTCTATCATGTCATGAAAAATCGCCATCATACACCTTTGAAAGGTTGCAGGGGCGTTACAAAGTCCAAATGGCATGCGTTTGTAAGCAAAAGTACCATAAGGGCACGTGAATGTGGTTTTCTCTTGGTCCTCGGGTGCTATTGGAATTTGAAAATATCCGGAAAATCCATCTAGAAAACAATAGTAACTATTTCCGGCTAATCTTTCCAACATTTGATCTATGAAAGGTAAGGGAAAGTGATCTTTTCTGGTGGCGTCATTTAATTTTCTATAATCAATACATACACGCCATCCTGTTACAGTCCTAGTAGGAATAAGCTCATTTTTCTCATTTGTGATGACAGTCATGCCACCCTTCTTAGGCACGCATTGAACTGGGCTTACCCATGGACTATCAGAAATTGGATATATCAAACCTGCATCTAGCAGTTTAATAATCTCTTTCTTAACTACATCTTGCATATTAGGATTTAGTCTTCGTTGGCGTTGCACATACGTTTTATGACCTTCTTCCATAAGGATTTTATGTGTGCAATACGAAGGACTTATTCCTTTAATATCATGAATCTTCCATGCAATGGCTGGTTTATGAGCTTTCAACACAGAAATGAGTTGTGATTTCTCATTTTCAGTAAGAGAAGACGATATTATTACAGGTAATTCAGATTCACCATGTAAATAAGCGTATTCCAAATGGTTTGGAAGTGGCTTTAACTCTAATTTCGGAGGTTCTTCTATCGATGATTTATATCGATATCTGTCTTCTTCTTTTAGCATTTGAATTTCTTCTGTTGTTGGTTCATATCCATTAGCTATAAGTGTAGTTAACATTTCAGCTTCATCAATTGGTTCATTACCTTCTCCTAAAGAACATTCTCCTGTTCCTTGTAGTTCTGGAAATTCTTCTAATAATTCTGCATGTGCATCTATAGTTTGAATATAATAACATGTATCATCTGCAGATTGTGGTTGTTGCATTGCTCTATCAACTGAAAAGGTAACACTCTCATCCTCTATACTTAGGGTCAGTTTCTTACCGAACACGTCTATCATTGCTTTAGCCGTGTTTAAGAATGGTCTTCCTAATATGAGAGGAACTTGAGAATCTTCTTCCATGTCCAGAACAACAAAATCTACTGGAAATACTAAAGTACCAACTTTAACTAGCATGTTCTCCATTATCCCTCTAGGATATTTTATTGATCTATCGGCTAGTTGTATGCTTATTCTGGTTGGTTTCAATTCTCCAAGGTCTAGTTTAGCGTATAGTGAATACGGCATTAGATTTATACTAGCACCTAAGTCTGCCAATGCTTCTATTGAACTAAGACTACCCAGAAAACATGGAATTGTGAAACTTCCTGGATCAGATAGTTTTTCTGGTATCTTATTCAACAGCACCGCTGAACAATTAGCATTCATAGTGACAGCCGAGAGTTCTTCCATTTTCTTTCTATTTGTGATTAGATCTTTCAAGAATTTAGCATACCTTGGCATTCCTGAAATCACATCAATGAAAGGAAGATTTACATTTATCTGTTTAAACATATCCAAGAATTTGGATTGCTCGGCTTCAAGTTTTTCCTTCTTCATTTTACTCGGGTAAGGAAGTGGTGGTTGGTATGGTTTAACATAAGGTTTATCCTTAACTGTGTTATCTTCATTAACCTTCTCAACTACCGGTTCCTTTTCCTTATCTTGATCAGGTTGTGGTTCTTGTGGAGTATGAATAGTTTCATCAGAAGTTACAGGTATTTCAGGTGGTTTAAGTGTTGTACCACTTCTTGTGGTAATAGCTTTAGCTGTTTCATTCCGGGGGTTAGCATTTGTATCGCTTGGTAAACTTCCCGGTTTTCTTTCACCTATTAACCTTGCTAGGTTACTTACTTCTTGTTCTAGATTTTGAATAGAAGCTTGTTGATTTCTAAATGCTTGAGCATTTTGTTCATTTGTTTGTTTTTGAGATGTGAAAAACTGCGTTTGAGTTTCAACTAGCTTCGTCATCATATCTTCTAAATTCGGCTTTTTATCATCGGTTTGTTGTGGTGGTTTGTTTTGAAAATTCGGTCTTTGCTGATTGTAAGTATTATTGGATACTTGTTGATTGCTAGGACCTTGTTGGTTGTTGTATGGAATATTTCGGTTATAGTTCTGATTTTGGTTGTAAATCGGTCTTGGCGGTTGATAATTATTTTGATAATTATTTCCAGGCCTTTGGTTTATGTATGAAATATTCTCTCTTTGTTCCATTGTTAATTCAATATTTAGACAATCTTTTGTCAAATGTGGTCCTCCACACTGCTCACAACTAATTCGTATAGCATGAATATCTTTAGTCATCTTTTCCATTCGTCTTTCCACAGCATCTATCTTTGCGGAAATGGAATCTAAGTCATGGCTAGAATCGGCTCTAGCTGCTTTAGATGATCTAATGATATCTTTTTCTTGGTGCCACTCATGTGAGTGGGAAGCAGTATTATCAATAATTTTGTACGCATCAGTTTCGGTTTTCTTCATAATCGAACCACCAGCTGCTATATCTATGTCTTTTCTTGTAGTGATGTCGCATCCTTGGTAGAATATTTGTACTATTTGACAGGTGTCTAAACCATGTTGCGGACATCCTCTTAATAACTTTCCATATCTTGTCCACGCCTCATATAGAGTTTCATTTGGCTTTTGTGTGAACGTAACAATTTCTGCTTGAAGTCTTACGGCTTTAGATGCAGGAAAGAATTGTTTAAGAAATTTATCAATTAAAACGTCCCATGTATCGATCGCCCCTTCAGGTAACGATTCCAACCAATCTTTGGCTTCTCCCTTTAAAGTCCAGGGAAATAACATGAGATATATCTGTTCATCCTCCACTTCTCGTATTTTAAATAGTGTGCAGATCCTATTAAAGGTACGTAGATGTTCATTTGGATCTTCCTTCGGCGCACCACTAAATTGGCATTGATTAGTCACCATGTGTAGAATTTGTCCTTTGATTTCATAATCTGGCGCATTAATGTCTGGATGAGTAATTGCGTGACCTTGGCCAGTGCGTTTAGCTCTCATTCGGTCTTCCATACTTAAAGGTTCCAGATTCTCCATAATTGAATTTGTTGAATCGGTATCACTGAATGATTCTGATTTAATAGTTCGTTCCTCAACAATCTCTGTTTGAATGATTGGTGGTTCCGGAGGAAAGTTTAATGGTTCAGGATCTATGAACCGTTCCTGAATATTTTCTGGATTCTCAATTGTGAGGTTTGTTTCAAAAACTGGATTATCGGAAATTTGAACTGAAGTACTTGGTCGACTGGATGACGATTCTAAAGAAAAATCAACGGCGGTTATATTTGTTAAACGATGTCTTGATCGAGTTACAGGTGGTGAACGTACAAAAGGTGGTGAACGTCTTGCTCGGTGCATTCACTGAATATCCTATTAGTTTTTAAAAGGAAAGAAAAATTATAATAAGTTATCCAATCAATAGACTTTTCTGATTTTGCCCACGTTTCGAATAGCCAAAAGATGCAGCAGAGGGGCAGGATTCGTTTGGTCTCAATATAATTGAGGACTGTTTGGCTCCAATAACCCGGTCCACGTACAAATCCAACTATTACTACGAACCAGAAAATTTTTATGTCTATCAATTTAACTACTTAAAATAAATTTTCGTAATTTTAAGAAATTTAGATAAGAAGTAGAAAAAAATTCTAAGTCCTAAAAACTAGAATAGCGAGAAATAAGAAAGAAAAAGATTGCGCGTCGAAAAATGTCGAAAAAGAAAAAAAAATGGTTGAAAAATAAAAGGTGACGGAAAAATAAAAGAAACTTATAAAAACTTAAAAATACTTAACTAATTTAACCTTATTACTACAACTAACTTAAAATTATAATCGCAAATTGAAATTACTAATTGGAATGATAATTGATACATAGTAAAAGGTCTAAAAATATTAAAGCTTACAAGAAAAACTAAATCCCAAATGGAAATAACTTAAAAAGAAACTAAAACGTAAAAAGGCGTCGTAAAATTCTAAAGCACCTAAATCTTAATTTTAAGGAATAAGCACTTAAGAGAGTTTACGGCAAAGCCTAAAAATCTAAAGTTAAAATAAAATTACGGCAAAAAACTAGACTAAAAACTAAGTACGAACGAAGAAAATATAAAAATTACGCTAAAACAATTAAAGGATACAAAAATATAAAAGTTATAAAAAGTTATAAAAATATTAGATTTTATAAAAATATTATTTTTATATTTTTCTTTTATAAAAGTATTAAGTAAATAAATAGTAAAAATAACTAAATAAATTAAAAACCTAATTATAATAATAGTAATAGGTTTAGGGTTTAAATAATAATAATTAAATAATATCCGTAATTATTACGAAATTAGGGTTCAGATGTGGTCCTGTCAGACCCCTCATGCGACTCGCATGGGGTTTAGTTGTAATTCCATGCGACTCGCATGATGTTCGGATCCAGGCCAAAAGTTGGGCTGCTACAGTACCTTGGCCCGATTATTATTATTTTTTTTTTTTTCTGTTTTATATTTAAAATATAAATGTATATATATAATTAAAATAAAACTTAATTTTTAAAACTAAAAATAAACTTAAAATACTTTATAATTTTGTAAAAAGAAAAACTTAAAAATATATTTAAAATACTTTTTTTTTTTTTTCGATTTTAAAAGTTTTTTTTTTTTTTATATCTTTTTAATTTTTAAACAAAAATATAAATTTTACAAAAACTAATTATAACTTAAAAATTAAAAATATGGCGTTTCGCTTTGGCGAAGAGGTCCCCGGCAGCGGCGCCAAAAATACTTGATGTCGAACGAGGTGTATATAAAATAGCTTATATTTTACTAGGAAAAACTATTAAATATGATACAATTTTACACAAGATATTTATTTATTTATAGAATGGATATACTTAAACCTTGCTACAACACTTATAGGCAGTGTACCTAATCGTACAGTAGTGTAGTTTTTAGTAAGTCCGGTTCGTTCCACAGGGAGATCTTTAAGCAAAGCTCAACGCTATATTAGTTTATTTTTATAAAAATACAAATATATATATAGGTAATATTATTATTATAAAGGGGGGTTTTTACCGTTTAATGACCGGCTTGTCGATTTTAAAACTTTAGTCGCAGTTAAAACCTAATGTAAAATATAAAATAAATACAAGACTTTAAATTAAAGCGTAAAGTAAATAACGATAATGAAATTGCGAATAATAAAAATGCGATAAAATAAAATTGCGATAATTAAAAGTACGGTAATTAAAAGTGCGATTAAATAAAATAACAATAAATAAAAGTGCGATAATTAGAAGTGCAATTAAATATAAAATAAAGGAAATAAAATATGAAATAAAAGAATTATGCTTATTTAAACTTCCGTAATCATGATGTTTGACGTGTTGATTTTAGTTTTATGCCCATGGGTTAATTGTCCTTTGTCCTGGATTATTCAATATGTCCGTCTGGTTTTCGTCCATAACAGTCCATCAGTCATAAATATAAATTGCAAGTGTCCTTGTCAAATTATTATTATACCCGAAGATAAATATTCCAACTAATTGGGGATTCGAATTGTAACAAGGTTTTAATACTTTGTTTAATGAATACACCAGGTTATCGACTGCGTGTAAACCAAGGTTTTACTACTTTGTTAACAATTACACCAATTACCCTTGAATGTAATTTCACCCCTGTTTTAATTATTCTAGTGGCTATTAATCCATTCCCGTGTCCGGTTAAATGAACGATTATTCGTACATATAAATACCCCGCCCATCGTGTCCGATCGAGTGTATATGGTAATTTATAGGGACGCCCAATTGTAAATCTTTATATTAACATTAACAAACTTTCATTTAGTTAAACAAATATAAAGCCCATTAATAGCCCATAGTCTAGTTTCCACAAGTGTCGTTCTTTTGTCCAAACCCCAATTATGGTACAAAGCCCAATTACCCAATTTTAGTAATTAGCCCAACATCATGATTACTTTGTTTTAAATAAGCATAATAATAACTTAGCTACGAGACATTAATATAAAAAGGTTGAACATAACTTACAATGATTAAAAATAGCGTAGCGTTACACGGACAGAATTTCGACTTACACCCTTACAACATTCGCTAACATACCCTTATTATTAGAATTATAATTAAAATTAAAATATAAATTATAAATATAAATATATATTACTTATGAAGAGGAAGAGAAAAAGGATGATAAAACTCGTCAGAAAACTGGCTATTTATAGGACCTGACCAGCAATCTCAAACCATGCGACTCGCATGGTTTTGTGCTTCTGGCCATGCGAGTCGCATGGCCACCCTGGATTCAGCCAACTACTTTTGTTTTCTTCTTGCCGACGTAATATAATAATAATAATATATATAATATATAATTATATATAATTATATATATATTATATTATATTCTTGTGCATAGTAGACTAGATATTTTTGGTCCGTTGCGTCGGGCGTTTCTTCTTGGCTCAGGTCCCGGTTCCGGATTTTCGGACGTCCTCGCGTATTATTTTATATCGTGTACTTTGCGTCTTGTAACTTGTACTCTTGTCATTTTGAGACGTTCCTCATCAATATTTTGAACCTTTTTGATTGTATCTTGTACTTTTTAGCTCTTTGGACCTTTTTGTCTTCAATTTGTCGAATCTGCCTTTTGTCTTCACCTTTTATTATTTAAACGAATATCACTTGTAAATAGAACAATTGCAACTAAAAGCTTGTCTTTCTTGAGGAATAATGCTATGAAATATATGTTCGTTTTTAGCATTATCAGAAGTATGTAAGTCTAGGAGATAGACGTTATATGTATACATATAACTTTTGACGTAAAATTGTCGCGAAATTCAAAATACTGATTGCTAATTCCCAGTAGTTGGTGTGATAATTATTGTTACAGGATGTAGGTGAGTACATGATGGGGTTTTAATGAATAAGTATAGTGGCTTTTCGTAGAGGCTTAAGTCGAAGGTTAATGAAGTTGTTGATAAGTTTACTGCTAATGTGGCGAGATATGAAAGGTTCCCCGGTAACAATGATGAAGGGGTAATTGTTATAATAAGGTTTATTCGTATAAACAAATGAAGGTGATTTGTTGAAGCTATGACAAAACTGTCTATTTTGGAAAGAGATTGAAAAATTATATTTGGTAATAAATATCAAAGGATCTGACACGAATACGTGTTAAACTATAACTTTGGTTTCGAGAGCTTTTCAGGTGCATGGCAGTGGGTAATGTGTGGTTGGATCATCATCTCGCATGTCTTTAATAATTTCAAAGTGTTTGAACACATATTGTAATTGTTAATATACATATGATGTTCTAAGATTTTGAATGATACAAATATTTTTGTGAGTTCCATGAATAGAAATGAGGTTCTAGGACAGTTTTGAAGTCAAAGTATAGTTTTGAAAGATGTAGAAATATAAGAGTGATGATTTCGGTTATATCTTGAATCGAATTCTGAGATTTCAAAATCAGAATATGTAATTAGATTTTGAATGAGTATGGTTGTTTTGATTTCTATAAAAGAATGTATATTGTTGTGAAAGTAGGGAGTATAATGGATGATTTGTTGAATCGGATTCGAAGAATATAACATATTAATTGTGAATTTATATATCTCTCGGGTATTACCTACCCGTTAAAAAAAATTTCACAATTAATATTTTGTACAAAAGAATTTTATTACAGTCTTTATGGAAATATATATGTGTATATTTCTTCAGATGTAATATAGATTTAATGAGTTAATATTAAATTAAACTCATTTGATTTATGGTTAAGGCTAGGATAGATAATTTCTAAACTTTAGAAATTACATAATCGTCGTAGAATGTTTTCCCAATGAAGTTATGAATCAGTACTTCATCGTTGTGGTATTCCTTGGTATCTACATGGCGTATGACGTCGATGCTCGTGGAACATATTGTGAAGTTGAGGTTTGCGATGCATTTGTTGTTGGTGGTGGTAATGGTACTGTTGATGTTGTTGATGGTGGTACTGGTTATGCTGTTGTTGCTGCTGCTGGTGTTTGTAACCTTTGCACCATATTCTCCAAAGCCACTACCCGAGCGCGAAGCTCGTTGACTTCTTCTATTACACCGGGGTGATTGTCGGTTCGGACGAGCGGATAAATAAAATCTAGAATTTGGTGTAGTATGTAATCGTGACGAGATACTCTAGAAATAAGAGAGAAAATGGTGTTTCAGATAGGTTCACCGATAAGTGCTTCAGGTTCTTCGCCAAGAGGGCAATGTGGTGGATGGAAGGGATCACCTTCTTCTTGTCTCCAATGATTAAGGAGGCTACGAACCCATCCCCAAATCATCCAGAATAGATGATGACTAATTGGTTGATCCATTCCGGTCGCACTGCTTTCGGAACTTGAGTGGGATTCCATTTCAGAATCTGAGGGACTTGAACTAATGACGAATTCCATTTCGTACGATTGAATAAAGAATTTTTCGATATGAAATAATTTTTCGGCTATCGGGTGGTATTCTAATTATATAGAGCAAAAGGTTTCGTAGATTACGGAGGAATTTACGGAATATGTCAGGCAAAGTTTACAGTAACAGATAAGCTAAGATATGAATTAGCAGATACGCTAAGATATGAATTAGCAGATACGCTAAGATATGAATTTTGTCTATCCACTATTCATGCAATCAATGCAATAAGATGTATCTAGACTAAGAATTATAAGCAGGTAATTTCTGATAAAAATGATGAGCAAAACTTTTGACATGCAGACACGGTCGAAGTCCAGACTCACTAATGCATCCTAACGACTATCAGTTAGACACACTAATGCAGACCTGGTTCACTAAGACCACCGCTCTGATACCAACTGAAAGGATCCGTTCATATACATTATAAACGATTCACAATAGTTGATTTCATCGCGAGGTATTTGACCTCTATATGATACGTTTTACAAACATTGCATTCGTTTTTAAAAGACAGACTTTCTTTACATCAAAAATTGACGGCATGCATACCATTTCATATTACATCCAACTATAATTGACTTAATATTAATCTTGATGAACTCAATGACTCGAATGCAACGTCTTTCAAAGTATGTCATGAATGACTCCAGGTAATATCCTTAAAATGAGCTAATGCACAGCGGAAGATTTCTTTAATACCTGAGAATAAACATGCTTAAAAGTGTCAACCAAAAGGTTGGTGAGTTCATAGGTTTATCATATCAATCATTTCAATATATTAATAGACCACAAGATTTACGTTTATAAATATATGTACACTCGCAAGTGTATAAAAGTATTCTATAAGTTGTAGGCACCCGGTAACAAGCCTTAACGTTCATGTTTTACCCTCTGAAGTACACCAGATCAGGTGTGTTTAATATAACCTCGAAGTACTAAAGCATCCCATAGTCAGGATGGGGTTTGTCAGGCCCAATAGATCTATCTTTAGGATTCGCGCCTATCGTACATAGACAAGTAGTTTAATGTTACCAAGCTAGGGGTATATTTCTAGTTTAAACCCACGTAGAATTAGTTTTAGTACTTGTGTCTATTTCATAAAACATTTATAAAACAGCGCATGTATTCTCAGCCCAAAAATATATATTGCAAAAGCAATTAAAAAGGGAGCAAATGAAACTCACAATACTGTATTTCGTAGCAATTATGTATATGATGGCACTGAACAAGTGCAGGGTTTGTCTCGGATTCATGAACCTATATTAAGTATATATATATATTTATATGTTGGTCAATATATGTCTAACAATTTAGGTCAGGTCGTAGTGTATCACAATCCTAATGCTCGAGACCGACATGCAAAAGTCAACAAAAGTCAACTTGACCCAAAATGACTTTCAAAATCTATACATGTTTATTATATAACTTATATATAGTCGTTTTATATATTTAAATATATTTATCAGATCTTATTATACTAAATAATACAAGTCATTTATTAATAAATAAAAATTTATATTTAAATTCATATATGATAAAAATATACTTTTATATATCTCAAGTAATAAAATTTATAAAATTCACTTAATATCATAAAAATATAGTGGTATGTATTATTAATGTAATTATATTACGTGTGGTAAAAATATCTTTGTACGCATATTTATTTGATTAAATAATATTGATAATAATAATAATGATAAAAATAATAAAATGATAGTTTCAATAAAAATATTAATTTTTAGTAATAAAAATAATTTTAGTAATAACATCAACTGATAACAATTATAATAATCGTTTTAATAATAATATTAAAATTAATAATAATTCAGTTGACCATATCTTTTAATCCGTTCATCGAACCCACACGATTTCTAAATGAAAAGTTATTAATTTTTCTTTAGCTTTTCAACGACATGCATATCATATACCTTATCTCAGTAGCATATGTATCAAATTCGTGATTTATCATAAACTATTTAACGACGAAACTAAGTATACAAACATGCATAATCATATATACTCGAGCACTAGTCAGGGATACACTATTAATATGTAAAAGATAAGATATGAATGCTCACGTATCAATATTGTGATTCAATATTGCAGGAAAGTACGTAGACGCAACGAAAATGATAAACGTTAGGTTGACCTCATGAGCAATACCCTCGAACAATATCCATAACCTCCATAGCTATAACCCATAATTTCCTTAGCTCTATCTCGTTTAAAAACTTATTTTGAAATCGTCTGAATATAACTCCGTCGTAGTATTTTATGTATACTAATAATATCTTAAAATAATACTAAGTAAATATATATATGTAATTCGATTGAGAGAGTTTAGAGAAATATATTTTCAAGTTTCTATGAAATAATAAAACCTATTGAATTCTATTTATAATAGATTTTTAAATTATTAAAGTGAATTATTAAAGTATGAATTATTAAAGTGAATTATTAAAGTATGAATTATTAAAGTGAATTATTAAAGTGAATTATTAAAGTTAAAGTAAAGTAAAAGTAAAGTAAAAGTAAAGTAAAGGTAAAGTTAAAGTATAGTAAAAGTATAAAACTATGTACGTATAATACGCGTATAAATATATTTAATATTAATTTAAATCGTTATATCATAAAACATTTTAGAAAAGTAGAATTATATATATTCATAATAGGTTTCAAGTTTTTAAATTACAGTCTGTTGGTGAAGCATGGGATAAAATCCAAAGGTTTAATAAACGTATGAAATCATCTTAATGAAAAATATCGAGTTACTTAACTTGTCGATATCCAACATCTAAGTTATTTACACTCCACGTTCTTACTTATAGATCACTTTACCATTTTCCGAATATTGTCAAAAAGAATAGATTTCTTAAATCACAGTGGACCTCATAACATTGGCCCGTAATCATATCATAATGTATCTGATAATTCAATCATTTGATATTATCTCTTAATTCTGTCGATAAATATATCGAAACAAATACTTTCATGTAAAGTATCATATATATCAAATACTTTGTTAATGTTTTCAGTTATTATATATTATATATACATATCTATATACACATAATTGTTCGTGAATAGTCGAACACGGTCAAAGGGTAATTGATTACATGAATGTAGTTCCAAACTTTTTGAGATTCAACATTACAAATTCTGATTATCGTGTCGGAAACATATAAAGGTTAGGTTTAAATTTGGTCGGAAATTTCCGGGTCGTCACAATACTGTGATATGTTGCATCACACAATAATCAAATGCTTTAAGCTAATCGGTTATCCCAAATGGTGGAACAAACAGAAACATGGTAGAGTGATAACGACTGTAGCAGAAGCTGTCGGCAGCCATCATGGGGTTACCGGCAACGGCATCTCCAAATTATCTCAGAAAGTGACAAGAGGTACTTCAAATTTCTTATCTCAATCATACAAATCGACCAAATGGGTGAGGATTAAATCCTCAGACCCTAATTTCATAAAATCCATTCATAAAACGACGAAAAAGGGAAACCATAGTTCTTCGTCTACATCGACCAAAGAAACAAGGAAGAGTCCTTGTTTTCAATCGACCAAAAAGGAAAACCAAAATTGGTTCCCTAAATTGAATGAAACCGTTCACCCAAACCATTTTAGTTCTTTGCAAACAATTGAAGAAGATGAATTAAACCTCAATCTTCGATTGAAATCGCCCAAAAACTGTTAAACAGAAAAAGGACACAGGTGAATCTTACGTGAAAAGGCAACTGGTCATCACTAACCCTAATTTGGTGACTAATGATACCATAAAGACGCTTCCTGGATTAAATAAAGGGGAATGAGCCATGGGTCAAAGGGAAAATGTTTCTTTTATTAAAAAGGCTTCTACCTTTTTAAATGGGTTTTCGGCCCAAACTGTTGTTAGGAAAGATCAGGCCCAAAATTCAAATGGTTGTGTTAAAAAGGCCCAAAAATCATTTAGCTTGGTAAATAGACGTTTAAATAATTATTGTGTTACCGGAAAAGAAAATCTTATTTCAAATAATGTAAAAAGTAATGAATGAATTTTTTACTGTGGTGCTGCCCACACCATGACATTTGAAAAATCAGATTTTTGTTTAGAATCAAAACCTCGAGTTAATAAAATTCAAACGGCCAATGAAGGTATTGTACAAGTAGAAGGGGGTGAGAGAATTGAAATTACTTAGACTATGAAATTGTCTAATTGTTTATATATTGCAACCCTGTCTCATAAACTTTTATCTGTAAGTCACGTTATAAAAGAACTGAATTGTTCTATTTTATTACACCCCACTTTCTGTATCCTTCAAGATATCAGGACTGGGGTGATTATTTGGCGTGGTATCGAACGAGGTGGGTTGTACCATGTGGACGAAGTAACCCAACAATGTACCGTGACGCTTGCTCAAGGAACACCTACGAGGGAAGCTTTGTTATTGCTTAGGAGGTTGGATCACCCATCTACCGGATACTTACATGCTTTATTTCCTAGTCTTTTTCTATCCAATGTTACTTTAAGTGAAACTTGCATTTTGGTTAAAAGTCACAGAAGTACTTTCAAACCTAATAATACAAAAAAGATGTACTTTTTGCTTTAATCCATTCAGATGGATGGGGTCCTGCACCGGTTATTGGGGGGGGAAATTTCTGGTATTTTGTCTTATTTATCGATGACCATTCACGCATGACCTGGATTTATTTTTTAACACACAAATCGGAAGTTTTTGAAATTTTTTCCCACATTTATAAAATGGTACAAACTCAATTTAACAAAAATGTACAAATCTTAAGATCCGATAATGGGATGAGTTTGTCAATACTTCAATGAAACAATTTTGTGAAGATAAAGGAATTATTCACCAAACATCTCGTGCTCATACTCCTAAATAAAACGGAGTAGTTGAACGAAAAAAATCGACTACTTTTAGAAATGACAAAAGCTTTATTAATTGAATCCAAGGTTCTGAAAAGTTTTTGGCCCGAAGCTCTTGCTTCCGCTACCTATCTTATCAACCGTTTACCCACTAAAATTTTGGATACAAAAACTCCTAAAGATACTCTGTCCCAATTCCATACCCTTCCGACGTCATTTAGCATTGAACCTTGAATATTTGGGTGCTCGGTCTTTGTCCATATTCCATGAAACAACCCAACCCGTATTTCATACGCAATTTTTTTTTAAGTACTACACATTTACGCGCCAATTAAATGATGTAAACCATTCCACACATTCCATTAAAACATTCAACAAGTTTAATGTTTACATAAGGCAAGATGGCCATTAACAAATGTAATCCAAGTTTGACCCATTCAAAAACGATAGTTTTAATCCAAACAACACTTTGAGCATGGTTTGGGGCTAAACTACCCAAAATGCTAGGCCAACTTCAAAAGCTTCGACAAGCATCATCAAGGGATACTTAATGCCCAACAACCCCTTTCCTCTATCCGCACCTGCATCTAAAAAGATAAACAACGAGAGGGGTAAGCTAATGCTTAGTGAGTGCAACAATTATACGAATACATATACAACCTACTTACTTGCAATCACTTACGCATTTACCGCATACATGCTAGCAATATAAATAATCATACCATCACAAGTATAATACTAAACCTTCCACCATACGAGCTAGCATAACAATAGCATATAGTTTTAACAATATAATATGCTACAATCCACACACAACCATGGTTAACCAATCGAACGAGGGACCGGTATTTAAAGGACCGTCGGAGTCCATAACAACCATTAGTGCACTTAACACGTCGTACACTAACCCCACGGGTGGCATCTTAACACGTCGATACTTCACCCCGGGTGGTGCCTTAACACGTCGATACTTCACCCCAAGTGGTGTCTTAGCACATCGACACTTCACTCGTTACATCTCTCGAAGTGGCATCTTAACACGTCGATGCTTCACTCCCGAGTGGTGTCTTAACACGTCGACACTTCACTCGCCACGTGAGAAGTGGTGTCTTAACACGTCGATACTTTGCAACTCATACTACACAAATAAATACATCATATATGCATGCATATAATTATTCCACTCACCTTAACATGTCGGTGATGATTAATTTCTCCCGAATGCTTCGAGCAAAGTACCTAATACATAAGTACACATTCAATACACAACTAGTGGAATTAACCACATTACTTACACTTGAGCATTTAATGACCCACTAGCATTAAATAGCTCACTTACACCAAAACCGCCCATAAATGGCCACGAGTCATTATAAATCACTATAAGTTAGTGATTTTAGTCCAATATCATCAACTAACACCATTTACGGTCTTTTCATACTCATTTTACCCAAACTAGGTCAACATTACCCATTTGACCCATTTTAACACTTACACTTACAAATTTTGTCAAAAATTGTAGTGACCTGAACTTTTCCATGTTTATATATATTAATTGAGATTGATATTTACATGATTAAATGTTTCCAACATGTTAAGCAATCAAACTTGTTAAGACTTGATTAATTGAAATATGTTTCATATAGACAATTGACCACCCAAGTTGACCGGTGATTCACGAACGTTAAAACTTGTAAAAAACTATATGATGACATATATATGGATATATATATATATATATATATATATATATATATATATATATATATATATATATATATATATATATATATATATATATATATATATATATATATATATATATATATATATATATATATATATATATAGTTAACATGATACTATGATAAGTAAACATATCATTAAGTATATTAACAATGAACTACATATGTAAAAACAAGACTACTAACTTAATGATTTTTAAACGAGACATATATGTAACGATTATCGTTGTAAAGACATTTAATGTATATATATCATATTAAGAGATATTCATACATGATAATATCATGATAATATAATAATTTAAAATCTCATTTGATATTATAAACATTGGGTTAACAACATTTAACAAGATCGTTAACCTAAAGGTTTCAAAACAACACTTACATATAACGACTAACGATGACTTAACGACTCAGTTAAAATGTATATACATGTAGTGTTTTAATATGTATTTATACACTTTTGAAAGACTTCAATACACTTATCAAAATACTTCTACTTAACAAAAATACTTACAATTACATTCTCATTCAGTTTCATCAACAATTCTACTCGTATGCACCCGTATTCGTACTCGTACAATACACAGCTTTTAGATGTATGTACTATTGGTATATACACTCCAATGATCAGCTCTTAGCAGCCCATGTGAGTCACCTAACACATGTGGGAACCATCATTTGGCAACTAGCATGAAATATCTCATAAAATTACAAAAATATGAGTAATCATTCATGACTTATTTACATGAAAACAAAATTACATATCCTTTATATCTAATCCATACACCAACGACCAAAAACACCTACAAACACTTTCATTCTTCAATTTTCTTCATCTAATTGATCTCTCTCAAGTTCTATCTTCAAGTTCTAAGTGTTCTTCATATATTCTACAAGTTCTAGTTACATAAAATCAAGAATACTTTCAAGTTTGCTAGCTCACTTCCAATCTTGTAAGGTGATCATCCAACCTCAAGAAATCTTTGTTTCTTACAGTAGGTTATCATTCTAATACAAGAACTTCGAGCCATCCAAGGATCCGTTGAAGCTAGATCCATTTTTCTCTTTTCTAGTAGGTTTATCCAAGGAACTTAAGGTTCGTGAATCAACCAGTGGCCAAGTCTTACTTCCCGACGAAGTAAAAATCTGTGAAATTGAGTTATAGTCCCACTTTTAAAATCTAATATTTTTGGGATGAGAATACATGCAGGTTTTATAAATGATTTACAAAATAGACACAAGTACGTGAAACTACATTCTATGGTTGAATTATCGAAATCGGATATGCCCCTTTTTATTAAGTCTGGTAATCTAAGAATTAGGGAACAGACACCCTAATTGACGCGAATCCTAAAGATAGAACTATTGGGCCTAACAAACCCCATCCAAAGTACCGGATGCTTTAGTACTTCGAAATTTATATCATATCCGAAGGGTATCCCGGAATGATGGGGATATTCTTATATATGCATCTTGTTAATGTCGGTTACCAGGTGTTCATCATATGAATGATTTTTATCTCTATGTATGGGATGTGTATTAAAATATGAAATCTTGTGGTCTATTGTTACGATTTGATATATATAGGTTAAACCTATAACTCACCAACATTTTTGTTGACGTTTAAAGCATGTTTATTCTCAGGTGAATACTAAGAGCTTCCGCTGTTGCATACTAAAATAAGGACAAGATTTGGAGTCCATGTTTGTATGATATTGTGTAAAAACTGCATTCAAGAAACTAATTTCGATGTAACATATTTGTATTGTAAACTATTATGTAATGGTCGTATGTAAACATGATATTTTAGATTATCATTATTTGATAATCTACGTAAAGCTTTTTAAACCTTTATTTATGAAATAAAGGTTATGGTTTGTTTTAAAAATGAATGCAGTCTTTGAAAAACGTCTCATATAGAGGTCAAAACCTCGCAACGAAATCAATTAATATGGAACGTTTTTAATCAATAAGAACGGGACATTTCAGTTGGTATCCGAGCGTTGGTCTTAGAGAACCAGAATTTTGCATTAGTGTGTCTTATCGAGTTTATTAGGATGCATTAGTGAGTCTGGACTTCGACCGTGTTTACTTGAAAAATGATTGCTTAACAAATTTTGTTGGAAACTATATATTTTTAACATGTGAATATTATGTGATATATTAATCTCTTAACGCGTTTGATATTATGTGATAGATGTCTACCTCTAGAACAAGTCCCATTGACTCACCTAATAATAATGAAGAGTCAAATGTAAATTGGAATGATTCGTGGACTGATTCACAAGTTCCCGAAGAGGAACCGGAAGAAGAGTCGGAACCGGAAGAAGAATCGGAACCGGAAGAAGAATCGGAACCGGATGAAGAAATAGAACCGGTGGGGGAAATAATAAAACGGTTAAGTAAAAGAAAATTCTCAACCAACCGACCAAGGTTAATTATGGTCAATGGTGTTTCCGCCAAGGAAGCAAAATATTGGGAGGATTACCAATTCTCCGATGAATCGGATTCCGACGAGAATTCCGATGATGTTATAGAAATTACCCCAACTGAATTTAAAAAGGTAAAAGAAAATAATAAGGGAAAGGGCATAAAAATAGAGAAATCTAATTCCAACCCCGATGAACTTTATATGTATCGTCAACCCCCGAAGTCCTTAAGTTGTAACAATGACCCGGGAACCTCTAAACCACCAGGTTTTTCTAAATCAATGTGGAAAACGACGGCTCGTATTAGGGGAACATCATATATCCCTAGAAACTTGGCAAAACGAACCAAAACCAAAGAAGAAGAAACAAGCGAGTCGGAATAAGATAGTTGTATTCGTGTGGTGTAATATATGTAATATAGTGCTTATGCTTTATGATATATGTAAAAATTGCTTGTATTAATAAGTATTTTTTTTTATGAATCTAACTCTTGTCTATTTTACAGTATAAAAACACAAAATGGATAGACAACCCAATATTTTAAGAGACCTACCCGGAGACATGATTGATGAAATCTTGTCTAGAGTCGGTCAGAATTCTTCGGCACAACTATTTACGGCGAGATCAGTTTGTAAGACATTCGAAGAACATTCCAAGAATGCCTTGGTTTATAAAAGGCTTTCGTTCGAAAGATGGGGGATATCACATTGGAAAATCCATAAGTTACGATGTGTTTACTTTGACGCATATATTGTGGGGAACCCAAATGCAATTTTACGCAACGGGTTAAGAAATTATTTTGACTCAATATATCCGAATACAGGACTTCGTAATTTAGAAAAAGCGGCTAACATGCAACATAAAGAAGCATGTTATGCTTACGGGTTATTAATGTTCGCTTCTCACCAAAGTGAGAACAAGAACATCGGCCTACAACTATTAAACAAAACGTTCACACAAGTGACGGAGTCGATAAATGGGGTAAGAAATGAGGTTTTTAGGTTATTACGAGACTGTTGGTCATTACGTAACCCTCGTCCCTTTGACGACGTTACAACACGCTCTCTTATCAACGGCCATAACGGTTATGTTCCACAAGACCAAGGATGGGAAGTAGTCCTAGTAAAACCAGAATGCATGACTTGTTTCTGGACGTATGAATTACGTGTCTTTATTGCCTTTGCTGAACGACTTGTGTACTAGCTAGAATTATCTTCACAACTATCTTGTATCAAAGTTATTGTGTGCTATATTTCATACTTTATGTAAAATAAGCGGTATTGTAAGTTTGTAAAATATTGTATAAAAGTTTGAACGCGAAATATTATTATAATCAGTTTTTTCATATAGAATTGTAGTAGTTGAATTGTATATTAGCTACTAAGTATGAACTTAACGGGTAGGTACTACCCGAATTTAAACTTATAAAACGCTAATATGAAGAAAAAGCTTTTATAAATAAGTTCATATTATGCTACGAAATACTATTAACTACTCTTAATATTCTGTATGATTAACTTGTTCCATTTGACTATTTTGAAGGAAATGGCACCGACTACTCGACACACCGTGAATATGAATGAAGAGGAATTCCGTACTTTTCTAGCTTCAAACATAGCCGCAGTACAGGCTGCGCTACATACCAACAATAACCTTGGATCTAGCAGTACAGGAAATCGTGTAGGATGCACCTACAAAGAATTCACTGCCTGCAAACCTTTGGAATTTGATGGAACCGAAGGACCGATCGGATTGAAACGGTGGACCGAGAAGGTCGAATCGGTGTTTGCCATAAGTAAGTGTACTGAAGAGGACAAAGTGAAGTACGCTACGCATACCTTCACAGGTTCTGCGTTAACATGGTGGAATACCTATCTAGAGCAAGTGGGACAAGATGATGCTTACGCACTACCGTGGTCAGCATTCAAACACTTGATGAACGAGAAGTACCGTCCCAGAACCGAGGGTTACGAACCCAAGGATTTGATATTACCACGTACGAAAGACGATTCACAGAATTGTGCTTATTGTGTCCGGGAGCGTTCGAAGATGAGGAAGAGAATATCAACGCGTTTGTGAAAGGATTACCAGAAAGAATCCAAGAAGATATAAGTTCACACGAGCCCGCCTCCATACAACAGGCATGTAGAATGGCTCATAAACTAGTGAACCAGATTGAAGAAAGAATTAAAGAACAGACTGCTGAAGAGGCCAATGTGAAGCAAGTCAAAAGAAAGTGGGAGGAAAACGGTGATAAGAATCACCAATACAACAACAGCAGCAATTACAACAATAATCGCAACAACTATCCCAATAATCGCAATATCAATCGCAACTACAACAAATGGCCCAACAACAACAACAACAACAACAACAACAACAACAACAACAACAACAACAACAACAACAACAACTACTACTACAACAATCATCCCAACAACAATAATAACCGCAACAACAACAACAATCAGAAGCAGCTATGCCAAAGGTGTGAAAAGTATCACTCGGGGTTCTGCACCAAATTTTGCAACAAGTGTAAAAGAAATGGTCATAGCGCGGCAAAGTGTGAGGTCTACGGACCAGGGGTTAACAGAACGAAAGGAACAAATGGTGTCGGAATGAGTAATGACGGAGCAAGTAGTGTCGGAGTAAGTTATGCCAATGTAGTTTGTTATAAATGTGGAAAACCGGGCCACATTATTAGAAATTGCCCGAACCAGGAGAACACGAATGGACAAGGCCGTGAAAGAGTTTTCAATATTAATGCGGCAGAGGCACAGGAAGACCCGGAGCTTGTTACGGGTACGTTTCTTATTGACAATAAATCTGCTTACGTTTTATTTGATTCGGGTGCGGATAGAAGCTATATGAGTAGAGATTTTTGTGCTAAATTAAGTTGTCCATTGACGCCTTTGGATAGTAAATTTTTACTCGAATTAGCAAATGGTAAATTAATTTCAGCAGATAATATATGTCGGAATCGAGAAATTAAACTGGTTAGCGAAACATTTAAGATTGACTTGATACCAGTAGAGTTAGGGAGTTTTGATGTGATAATCGGTATGGACTGGTTGAAAGAAGTGAAAGCAGAGATCGTTTGTTACAAAAATGCAATTCGCATTATACGAGAAAAAGGAAAACCCTTAATGGTGTACGGAGAAAAGGGCAACACGAAGCTACATCTTATTAATAATTTGAAGGCACAAAAACTAATAAGAAAAGGTTGCTATGCTGTTCTAGCACACGTCGAGAAAGTACAAACTGAAGAAAAGAGCATCAATGATGTTCCCGTCGCAAAAGAATTTCCCGATGTATTTCTGAAAGAATTACCAGGATTACCCCTACATCGATCCGTTGAATTTCAAATAGATCTTGTACCAGGAGCTGCACCAATAGCTCGTGCTCCTTACAGACTCGCACCCAGCGAGATGAAAGAACTGCAAAGCCAATTACAAGAACTTTTAGAGCGTGGTTTCATTCGACCAAGCACATCACCGTGGGGAGCTCCTGTTTTGTTTGTCAAGAAGAAAGATGGTACATTCATGTTATGTATCGACTACCGAGAGTTGAACAAACTTACCATTAAGAACCGCTACCCACTACCGAGAATCGACGACTTATTTGATCAACTACAAGGCTCGTCTGTTTATTCAAAGATTGACTTACGTTCCGGGTATCATCAAATGCGGGTGAAAGAAGATGATATTTGATGATGTAGCGTGAGGGTACGAAATAGTATTATTTTTAATACAAAATACTACAAAATATGACACAAGTTTTATTAATTTACGGATGGGATATACCTAAACCTTGCTACAACACTATAGGCAGTGTACCTAATCGTAGAGTAGTGTAGTTTTTAGTAAGTCCGGTTCGTTCCACAGGGAGCTGGTGAAGTTAACGCTATATTATTAAGTTTATTTGTAAGTAGTAGTATTATTATAAAATGGGGGTTTTACCGTTTAATGACCGGTTTGTCGATTTTAAGCGTAAAAATAAATGACAAAAATTAAAGTGCGTAAAATAAATTGCGATAAATAAAATGACAGAAAATAAAATTGCGAGTAATAAAATGACAGTAAATAAAGATACGATGAGAAATATAATAAAAGAATTATGCTTATTTAAACTTCCGTAATCATGATGTTTGACGTGTTGATTTTAATTTATTACCATGGGTTAATTGTCCTTTGTCCTGGTTTATTTGATACGTCTATCTGGTTTTTGTCCATAATAGTCTATCGGTCATAAATATAAAGTGCGAGTATCCTCGTCAAATTACCCTTATACCCGAAGTCAAATATTCCAACTGATTAAGGATTTAAACTGTGACGCAGTTATCACTTCTGTCAACAATTACACCAGTTATCACTGTATGTAATCCACCCCTGTTTTAATTAGTTTATGAATATTAATTCATCCACTTGATCAGAATGAATAATCAATTACCCAACCCAATTGATTAATTAAATGATTATAACAGATTCCATATGAACATCACTAAATAGGACAACCATAATCATTATTAATTATTAGGTTAATTAATTTGAAGATAGGTTCGACAGACTCCAATGAGTTGTCACTCAATTAGACAATACCCCCCATCTATTAATAGTCAATAATCCAATTTCCACAAGTGTCGGTCTTTTGCCCAAACCTTAATTATGGTCCAAAGTTCAATAACCCAATTTTAGTAATTAGCCTAACATCATGAGTACTTCATTTTAAATAAGCATAATAACGACTTAGCTACGAGACATTAATGTAAAAAGGTTGAACATAACTTACAATGATTAAAAATAGCGTAGCGTTACACGGACAGAATTTCGACTT
The DNA here is from genome assembly GCF_046630445.1 of Rutidosis leptorrhynchoides. Lineage (NCBI taxonomy): Eukaryota > Viridiplantae > Streptophyta > Magnoliopsida > Asterales > Asteraceae > Rutidosis > Rutidosis leptorrhynchoides. The sequence continues at coordinate 39,934,043 of NC_092335.1, read as the reverse complement.
ACACACTCAAACGATCTCTATCATAAATCTTATTATTATCATAATTTAAAATTAAAATTAAGATTATTGTTATATCTGATTACATTAACATTATGATAAAGAATTATAAATATAGATATTGATATTTGATATAGAAAAGTAAGAAAAAGATAGAAAAAAATGATCGAAAAAAGTCTTCCTAACTTGATCGTAAATCATCGCTTTTATAGCGAAATTAGAATTGAAATTTTCATTTACGACCCCTGAACTATGCTCAATTAACAACTTTTTATTATTTAATATTATTCTTATTATGAATTATTTAAATATTATATTTTATTATTGTGCATAGTTGACTCGTAATTTTTACACCGTTGCGTCGAGCGCTGAAAGTTGGTTCATGCCTCGGTTCCGGATTTTCGAACGCCCTTTCGTACAATTTTATATTGTGTACTTTGCGTTTTGTAACTTGTACTCTTGTCATTTTTAGACGTTCTTCATCAATAATTTGAACCTTTTTGATTGTATCTTGTACTTTTGAGCTTTTTGGACCTTTGCGTCTTCAAATCTTCGTTTTCGCCTTTTGTCTTCGCACTTATTTAAAATAAACGAATATTACTCGAAAATGGAACAATTGCAACTAAAATCTTGTCTTTCTTGGGGGATTTTGCTATGAAATATATGTTCCTTTTTAGCCTTATCAATATCCCCACACTTGAGCGTTGCTTGTCCTCAAGCAATACAGTCTTGAAATAATATAATACATCACACGAATCACTTCTTTATTCTTCACACTTTGTACATCAGTGATTTTGATAGAGCGGTATAAACAATGATATTAACAATAGAACCATGGTTAAAGGTGGGTGTGTCATCCACAGTTGCCTTGGGTTTTGTAACGACCCGCACTTTTTCGATCGTTCTATACTTATAAGATTGATATTTACATAAATTAAACATTACCAACTTGATAAGCAATCCAAATTGTTGAGACTTATGTTTCCGAAAAGAGTTTTACACAACGTTTGACCGTCTAGTTTGACCGATGATATCACGAACTATACAATATATGATAATTATACGTTTGTGTATATAAATGTATATATACATATTTAACATGATTAATAAATGTTTTAATATCTCATTTTGTATTAATAACAACAAGTTATATGTGTATTTTGAAACTACTAACTTAAGTTTTCAAAACGATAACTATACGTAACGTTATTTGACATAAATACTTAAGACATATAATGTTTATACATATATTGTATAAGTAATGTATTTAATCACTTTTAAAGACTTAAATACATAAAACCATATAAGTGTATTCACAAAAGATAGCTATATTTGAATCCTCATTCCATTTTTCACAAAATTTCTATACGTATACCTAGAGTATTTGTACTCGTATCATACCAAGCTCCTATACGTATTTACTAATAGTAAATACACATCAAAATCACCACCTAACCAGCCATTATTCATGCCATGAGGGCTAGGTAATTGAACTTGGAAGCAATTAGGACTAGATACATAAAATTATCACTTGAAATTTTGTCCATATACACCATGTTACACGTTTTTTGGTGTATATATACATGCTCATTTTGATCCATTTTTACTACCATTTTCTTATCAAAAACACACACTCTTTCTTACTCTCTAAACTCCATAACAATCCAGCAAATAACCAAGAAGATCTAGCCATAAAAACCATACTAAAACACCATAAGAAAACTCTTACAAAAACACTTCAAGAAAACCTTCCAAGAACACCAACTTACTTCCAATCTTTCATCCACTTCTATCACCCTTTTGATTCTAGCTTCTTACTCCTCTTTTACAGCAAACTTATCCAAGGAACTTGAGGTAGAATCTATGTTCATAACCTTATTCAATTCATATATATAGCTATCTTATTTTGTGGTACAAAAGTTTAACAACAAGAACATAGTTTGAATGTTTTCAAACTTGTTTGCAAACTAAATAGATCCTTCTAACTTAACTTTTAAAATACTTCAAGACATGTAACATAACTTATTTATATGTTAATTTAACAAGGTAAAACTTGGTTTTTCAAAGTATAAGTATTTTTGGAAAAATGTTCATTAAATGATTTTGTTGTAACAAAAATGTTTAACTTCATATGTTTCACTAAACTTTCATCTATGCCGTATGATTTTGAATACAAACCAAGGTATTTACAGTTCATAGTCTTATAGAAGAACTCGATCCAAGAAGATGGCAATTTGAATCAACGAAAACGGACTTGTAACGAAGAAACTATGACCGAAACAAAATTGGTTATCCAAGACTTAATTGACTTCGGGATTCATTGGAAAAATTTACATAAAATCACATCTTTATAAGATAACATGATATTTTATATATATGTACTCATAATTCAATTTCATATGGTTCAGGATCACCCGTAAGCAACACGAGAAGATTAATCATAAGATCCCATGTTTGTACGCAACACGTCATTTGACAACACCGGTACTTTATGTACGCAATACGTCATTTGACAACACCGGTACCGTGGGTCAAGATTAATCTCAACCAATACATATACGATGGGGTTTTATTTATTTCGTTGGGGGTTTTGTTTATTGCGGGTATATTAAACATCTAAAAATGAACCATTAAAATTGAATTACTAACATCGAAATGCTAACTACGGACTAAGGAAATATTCAAAATATTAAAAGTATAACAAGTATATATATATATAACGTTTGTTTTAAAATGAAAACATATTGATATATTATATATGGATAGGTTCGTGATATCAACCGGAAGACCGAGTCAAATTATATATATCATCAAGACAAGAGTGAGTATATAGTCCCACTTTTAAACTCTAAATATTTCGGGATGAGAATACATGTATTTTATGTTTTACGTTATGGACACAAGTAACTGAAAAATATATTCTACGTTGAGTTGTACCACTGGCATACTTCCCTGTAGCTTGGTAACTAATATTTACAGCGGTATTGTAAACGCGAATCCTGTTGATAGATCTATCGGGCCTGACAACCCCAACCGGACTGGACGACCAGTATTCAACGGTTGCACAGTACTTCGTTTTGTGACTACACTTGGTACGGGGTAGTAAGATTTCATATTAAAGGGAATATGCGACGTGAAAATGTTAAGTATGGTTACCAAGTGCTCAACCACTTAGAATACTTTTATTAAACTGTTTATATACGAAATCTTGTGGTCTATATATATATTGCTGCCGGCATTAAACCTATATCTCACCAACTTTATGTTGACCTTTTAAAACATGTCTATTCTCAGGTGATTTCTAAAGCTTCCGCTGCATCATGTTGGATCTAACCAGGATCTTGCGTACGCATGTTTGTGTCAAAAATAAAACTGCATATCCGAGATGTTGTATTGTAAAATATGCTAGAAACCGTGTTGTTGTCATCATTTGTAAAGTTTGTAAGTCGAAGATTATCGCTAAACGTTAATCTTCTTTTTATTGTCTTAAACTTGTAACAAAAATAATGGTTATGGTTTGTAATGTATAATATATGCAGTTTTCTTTCAAAAATGTCTCATATAGAGGTCAATACCTCGCAATGAAATCATACGTTATCTAACGCGTTCTTATGGTTAAGGACGGGTTATGACATGTGGTATCAGAGCGTTGGTCTTAGCGAACCAGGTTTGCATTAGTGTGTCTAACCGAGAAGTCGTTAGGATACATTAGTAAAGTCTGGACTTTGACCGGGTCTGATTTTAAAAAAAAAAAAAAAACATTGCTTATCACTGTTGGTTAAAATTTATGTGTAAATATTATGTAAGTACTAATGGGTTAGTTGTTGTGTGATAGATGTCGGGCTCGAAACTTATTATCACATTCAGCGACTCCGAATCAGAACCTTCAGATTGTGTTTCAGTCATTAACATATCCGATGACGAAAGTGGTATTTTTGGGAAGACTCACAATTTCCGGATGAACCAACTATAGAAATATCGGAAAGTGAACCCGAGGAGGAAAGTGAACCCGAGGAAGAAATACAGGAAATTACAAAAGACGAGTTCGAACTAGGAAAGAAACGAAAGGCTAATGAATTAGAAAATCCAAATCCCGAGTTTAATGAGAATGAAGTGGCACCAATTCCACTCAACACTACCACCCCTATCCCCGCTATTCCTATTAGTGCTATCCCCGCATCTAGTTCTTCGGCACCTCAGCCAAAACGTAGGGAGACAGCTAGGATTCGCGTTGGGGGATTCCCTGGACATAAATGTTTTGGGAAATAGACCAAATGATGCGCTGCCGTATTAAACCATGGAATCACATAATGTTTTGTATAATATTATTAGTGTGGTTTGTTTAAAGTTTGATGTAAGCATATGTAAAATAGCGAAGTATGAAATGCAATAATTTTCCATGGTTAAGTATTATTTAGATTGTAGTAATTGGTTCTGTACTAAGCTATTAAGTATGAACATTAACGGGTAGGTACTACCCTAGATATAATTATAAAACGCTAATAAGAAGAAAAGGCTTTTATAATAATACCTGGTTCATATTATTAACAAGCTATAAATGTACTATAAATACACACTACATCTATAATATTCCATGTGAATAATTATTTTCTTTCATTAGGAAATGGCGCGATTGAATCGAATGACGGAACAAGAACTCGAGGAACTCATCAACCAGCGAGTGAACGACAGAATGTTATGGGTTGAGGCTGCAAGAGCTGCTGCAGTTAACCCAAATCCTCGTGTAGGATGCTCCTACAAGACGTTTCAAGCTTGCAAGCCCTCATCATTCAGTGGAACGGAAGGACCGATCGGTTTAACCCGATGGATAGAAAAGATGGAGACGGTGTTCAAAATCAGTGGTTGTGATGAAAAAGACATGACCAAGTTTGCATCGTGCACTTTACAAGATAGTGCACTCACATGGTGGAAGAATTATGTGAAGGCGGTAGGAGGAGATGTAGCTTATGATACTCCATGGGAAGAATTCAAAGCGATGATAATCACCGAGTATTGTCCAAGGAATGAGGTTATTAAGTTAGAAGATGAGTTACGAAGTTTGAAGGTGGTTGGTACTGAAATCACCAACTACAATCAGCGATTCATGGAATTGGTTTTACTATGTCCTGAATTGGTTCCAACCGAAGCACGGAAGATTGAAATGTACAAAGGTGGTTTGCCCAAGAAGGTCAAGGCAAACGTTACGGCGTCGAAACCTAAGACAATTCATGAAGCTATAACCATGGCGAACGAGTTAATGGATCAGGTCATTCTGGATAAGAAAGCATTCACTACTGAGGTGAAGGTATCAAGTAACAAAAGGAAGTGGAACGGAAATTATGATCGAGGTTACCAACAGCAATCTTTTAAGAAACCAGAAACCCCGAAAGGTGCGGGTAGCGGTTCAGGCTTTGGTTACAAAGGACAAAGTCCTTTATGCAACCGTTGTCACAAACATCACTTTGGTTACTGTAGTGTGTTGTGCACCAAATGTAATCGACAGGGTCATCTTGCTGAAGATTGTAAGGCTCTCGTTACAAATGCAAATGGTAACAAGACTCCTGCCACCAACGCAAATAGAACTGCTTTGGCTACCGTTACTTGTTTTGGTTGTGGAAAACAAGGTCACTATAAGAGTCAGTGCCCGAATCAAGAGAAGAATGGCGGACCTGCACGTGGAAGAGCGTTTGTTATTAATGCTAGAGAGGCACGTGAAGACCCGGAGCTTGTTACGGGTACGTTTACCATTAATAACTTATCAGCATCTATTTTATTTGATACTGGCGCCGATAGAAGTTATGTGTGTAGAAATTTTTACACTAAATTGAATTGTTCATCATTACCTCTAGATGCTAAGTACTTGATTGAGTTAGCTAATGGTAAACTAATTAAAGCCGATAAAATTTGTCGTGGTTGTGAAATAAATCTAGCCGGAGAAACGTTTAAAATCGACTTAATACCCGTAGAATTAGGAGGTTTTGATGTAATAGTCGGCATGGACTGGATGTCCAAAATAGGAGCGGAAGTTGTTTGTGCTAAGAAGGCAATTCGTATTCCTGGTAAGGATAAAATACCGGTGATGATTTATGGAGAGAAGGGTAATTCAAAGCTAAAACTCATTAGCTGTTTGAAAGCCAAGAAGTGTTTAGAAAAGGGATGTTACGCTATTTTAGCACATGTTAATAAAGTCGAAAAGAAAGAAAAGTGCATCAACGACGTGCCTGTGGCAAGAGATTTTCCTGAAGTTTTTCCGGAAGAATTGCCGGGATTACCTCCATTTAGATCGGTAGAATTTCAAATAGATTTAGTACCAGGAGCTGCACCAGTGGCTCGTGCTCCATATAGACTTGCACCGTCCGAGTTAAAAGAACTTCAAAGTCAGTTAAAAGAATTACTGGACCGTGGATTCATACGACCGAGTACTTCACCGTGGGGAGCTCCAATTTTGTTTGTTAAGAAGAAAGATGGATCTTTTAGGATGTGTATAGACTATCGTGAATTAAATAAGTTAACTATCAAGAATCGGTATCCACTACCGAGAATTGATGACTTATTTGATCAATTGCAAGGATCATGTGTTTATTCGAAAATCGACTTAAGATCGGGCTATCATCAACTACGCGTCAAAGAAGAGGATATTCCGAAAACTGCTTTTCGGACACGTTATGGTCATTACGAATTTTTGGTTATGCCGTTTGGATTGACGAATGCGCCAGCTGTATTCATGGACCTCATGAATCGAGTTTGTAGTCCGTATTTAGATAAGTTTGTTATCGTTTTCATTGATGATATTCTTATCTATTCCAAGAGTGAGCAAGAGCATGAAGAGCATTTAAGGTTGATACTGGAGTTGTTGAGAAAAGAACAACTTTATGCTAAATTTTCTAAGTGTGCTTTCTGGTTGAAAGAAGTGCAATTTCTTGGTCACGTTGTTAATAGCGAAGGAATTCAGGTTGATCCAGCAAAAACTGAAGCTATTGAAAAATGGGAGACTCCTAAGACACCAACGCAGATACGCCAATTTTTGGGTTTAGCCGGTTATTATAGAAGGTTTATTCAAGATTTTTCCCGAATAGCTAAGCCGTTGACAGCGTTAACGCAAAAAAGGGAAGAAATACGAATGGACCTCGGAGCAGGAGAACGCATTTCAAATACTGAAGAAGAAGTTAACTACGGCGCCTATTTTATCGTTACCAGAAGGGAACGATGATTTTGAAATATATTGTGACGCTTCGCGACAAGGTTTTGGTTGTGTTCTTATGCAACGGAAGAAAGTTATTGCATTTGCATCCCGACAATTGAAGATTCACGAGCGAAATTATACGACGCATGATCTAGAATTGGGAGCAGTCGTGTTTGCATTGAAGATGTGGAGACACTACTTGTATGGGGTTAAATTCACTGTGTTTACTGATCATAAAAGCCTTCAACATATTTTTGATCAGAAACAATTGAACATGAGGCAACGTAGGTGGGTCGAGTTAATAAACGACTATGATTGTGAAATTCGTTATCATCCCGGGAAGGCGAATGTGGTGGCTGATGCTTTAAGCAGAAAAGAACGAGAACCAATTCGAGTTCGAGCAATGAACATAAAAATTCGTATGAATCTCAACTCACAAATCAAAGAAGTTCAACGAGAAGCACTCAATGAAGAAAACATAAAGAATGAAATAATGAAAAAGTACGAGAAACAACTTGTTGTACGGGAAGATGGAATTCGGTATTTTGCAAATCGTATTTGGGTACCGAAGTTGGGTGGATTAAGGAAGTTGATATTGAACGAGGCACATAAGACAAGATACTCGATACATCCTGGAGTTGGAAAGATGTATCAAGATCTTAAGACACGTTATTGGTGGCCTAATTTAAAGACCGACGTTGCAACATATGTTGGGGAGTGTTTAACTTGTTCTAAAGTCAAAGCAGAACATCAAAAGCCGTCAGGGTTACTTCAACAACCAGAAATCCCAGAATGGAAATGGGATGGTATTACCATGGATTTCATCACAAAGCTACCAAAGACTGCCTGGGGATACGACACCATTTGGGTGATTGTTGATCGTCTCACCAAGTCTGCACATTTCTTGCCTATAAAGGAAACAGATAGAATGGAGAAACTATTACGATTGTATATAAAGGAAGTTGTTTCAAGGCATGGAATACCTATTTCCATTATATCCGATTGTGATAGTAGATTTACCTCAAAGTTTTGGCAATCACTACAGGAGGCACTAGGAACTCGTTTGGATATGAGTACCGCATATCATCCGCAGACCGACGGGCAGAGTGAAAGAACAATTCAGACTCTTGAAGACATGCTCAGGGCATGTGTGATCGATTTTGGAAACGGATGGGATAAATATCTACCGTTAGCAGAATTCTCGTATAATAATAGTTATCATGCGAGCATTGGAGCTACACCATTCGAAGCATTGTATGGAAGGAAGTGTAGATCTCCTATCTGTTGGAATGAAGTAGGAGATCGACAATTAACTGGTCCCGAGATCATACATGAAACGACTGAGAAGATAGTGCAAATCAAGGAGAGATTAAAAACAGCCCGCAGTCGCCAAAAGAGCTACGCCGATGTCCGAAGGAAACCATTAGAGTTTCAGGTCGGGGACATGGTTATGCTAAAGGTGTCACCTTGGAAAGGTGTGATACGTTTTGGAAAAAGGGGTAAACTGAACCCAAGGTACGTAGGCCCGTTTAAGATCATCGAACGCATTGGACCGGTAGCTTATCGACTCGAGTTACCGCAACAACTCGCCGGAGTACATAATACCTTTCACGTCTCAAACCTTAAGAAGTGTCTTGCAAAGGAAGACCTCACCATTCCTCTTGAAGAAATCCATGTCGACGAGAAACTACAATTCGTCGAAGAACCAATTGAAATCATGGACCGTGAAGTTAAACAGCTCAAACAGAGCAATATACCGATTGTTAAGGTTCGTTGGAATGCTAGAAGAGGTCCCGAGTTTACTTGGGAACGAGAGGATCAGATGAAGCAAAAGTATCCACACTTGTTTCTCGATGACGCAAAATAGGTACAATTTTAAAATTTCGGGACGAAATTTATTTAACGGGGAGGTAATGTAACGACCCGCACTTTTTCGATCGTTCTATACTTATAAGATTGATATTTACATAAATTAAACATTACCAACTTGATAAGCAATCCAAATTGTTGAGACTTATGTTTCCGAAAAGAGTTTTACACAACGTTTGACCGTCTAGTTTGACCGATGATATCACGAACTATACAATATATGATAATTATACGTTTGTGTATATAAATGTATATATACATATTTAACATGATTAATAAATGTTTTAATATCTCATTTTGTATTAATAACAACAAGTTATATGTGTATTTTGAAACTACTAACTTAAGTTTTCAAAACGATAACTATACGTAACGTTATTTGACATAAATACTTAAGACATATAATGTTTATACATATATTGTATAAGTAATGTATTTAATCACTTTTAAAGACTTAAATACATAAAACCATATAAGTGTATTCACAAAAGATAGCTATATTTGAATCCTCATTCCATTTTTCACAAAATTTCTATACGTATACCTAGAGTATTTGTACTCGTATCATACCAAGCTCCTATACGTATTTACTAATAGTAAATACACATCAAAATCACCACCTAACCAGCCATTATTCATGCCATGAGGGCTAGGTAATTGAACTTGGAAGCAATTAGGACTAGATACATAAAATTATCACTTGAAATTTTGTCCATATACACCATGTTACACGTTTTTTTGGTGTATATATACATGCTCATTTTGATCCATTTTTACTACCATTTTCTTATCAAAAACACACACTCTTTCTTACTCTCTAAACTCCATAACAATCCAGCAAATAACCAAGAAGATCTAGCCATAAAAACCATACTAAAACACCATAAGAAAACTCTTACAAAAACACTTCAAGAAAACCTTCCAAGAACACCAACTTACTTCCAATCTTTCATCCACTTCTATCACCCTTTTGATTCTAGCTTCTTACTCCTCTTTTACAGCAAACTTATCCAAGGAACTTGAGGTAGAATCTATGTTCATAACCTTATTCAATTCATATATATAGCTATCTTATTTTGTGGTACAAAAGTTTAACAACAAGAACATAGTTTGAATGTTTTCAAACTTGTTTGCAAACTAAATAGATCCTTCTAACTTAACTTTTAAAATACTTCAAGACATGTAACATAACTTATTTATATGTTAATTTAACAAGGTAAAACTTGGTTTTTCAAAGTATAAGTATTTTTGGAAAAATGTTCATTAAATGATTTTGTTGTAACAAAAATGTTTAACTTCATATGTTTCACTAAACTTTCATCTATGCCGTATGATTTTGAATACAAACCAAGGTATTTACAGTTCATAGTCTTATAGAAGAACTCGATCCAAGAAGATGGCAATTTGAATCAACGAAAACGGACTTGTAACGAAGAAACTATGACCGAAACAAAATTGGTTATCCAAGACTTAATTGACTTCGGGATTCATTGGAAAAATTTACATAAAATCACATCTTTATAAGATAACATGATATTTTATATATATGTACTCATAATTCAATTTCATATGGTTCAGGATCACCCGTAAGCAACACGAGAAGATTAATCATAAGATCCCATGTTTGTACGCAACACGTCATTTGACAACACCGGTACTTTATGTACGCAATACGTCATTTGACAACACCGGTACCGTGGGTCAAGATTAATCTCAACCAATACATATACGATGGGGTTTTATTTATTTCGTTGGGGGTTTTGTTTATTGCGGGTATATTAAACATCTAAAAATGAACCATTAAAATTGAATTACTAACATCGAAATGCTAACTACGGACTAAGGAAATATTCAAAATATTAAAAGTATAACAAGTATATATATATATAACGTTTGTTTTAAAATGAAAACATATTGATATATTATATATGGATAGGTTCGTGATATCAACCGGAAGACCGAGTCAAATTATATATATCATCAAGACAAGAGTGAGTATATAGTCCCACTTTTAAACTCTAAATATTTCGGGATGAGAATACATGTATTTTATGTTTTACGTTATGGACACAAGTAACTGAAAAATATATTCTACGTTGAGTTGTACCACTGGCATACTTCCCTGTAGCTTGGTAACTAATATTTACAGCGGTATTGTAAACGCGAATCCTGTTGATAGATCTATCGGGCCTGACAACCCCAACCGGACTGGACGACCAGTATTCAACGGTTGCACAGTACTTCGTTTTGTGACTACACTTGGTACGGGGTAGTAAGATTTCATATTAAAGGGAATATGCGACGTGAAAATGTTAAGTATGGTTACCAAGTGCTCAACCACTTAGAATACTTTTATTAAACTGTTTATATACGAAATCTTGTGGTCTATATATATATTGCTGCCGGCATTAAACCTATATCTCACCAACTTTATGTTGACCTTTTAAAACATGTCTATTCTCAGGTGATTTCTAAAGCTTCCGCTGCATCATGTTGGATCTAACCAGGATCTTGCGTACGCATGTTTGTGTCAAAAATAAAACTGCATATCCGAGATGTTGTATTGTAAAATATGCTAGAAACCGTGTTGTTGTCATCATTTGTAAAGTTTGTAAGTCGAAGATTATCGCTAAACGTTAATCTTCTTTTTATTGTCTTAAACTTGTAACAAAAATAATGGTTATGGTTTGTAATGTATAATATATGCAGTTTTCTTTCAAAAATGTCTCATATAGAGGTCAATACCTCGCAATGAAATCATACGTTATCTAACGCGTTCTTATGGTTAAGGACGGGTTATGACAGGTTTAGGTCAACGACACTTGCAATCAAATAGCCGATTTACTTTCGGTTTCCAAAGCAAAGTGCACATTTGAAAGGCGGTTTACAGTCCCACATGACTATAAAAATGTAGATCCTTTAAGAAATTGGATCTTTATGAAAACATTTGATCTTTTAAAAATTCAAGCTAGATTTTACCCTAGACAAGTTTTCTGATTTGACCCACCATCGGTGTTGCAAAATATATTTGTGGATCAATATTTTGGCTAAAAACTTTTAGGTTCGTGTAATCCACTGCTATCCCGGTATCGGAAAGCACACATCCAGTTTACTTGTTCCGTATATTACCTTTCGGTAAACTACCGTCCGGTTGTAAAGGAAAGCGATGAACAAGAAACTGTTAAGGCAATGTCCCGTGACATGCAGATGATTATGGTCTTTTAACGTGTCGGATACTAGAACTATCCTTGGTAGGAGCGATAGTAAAGATCATCCTATGATTTTTCGGTCTGGCACAAGGTCCTGTCTCTGACCATGCTATGCAACCACCGTTCTTACGGTTGACACCCGATTTGGTTCAGGTGACCTAATGAATTCTGATGAATTCTCAGGATTTTACGTTCAATGGTAATGAACGCATTGAAAATGGGTTTTCAGAAAACAAATCGGTTTGTATTTTTGATCAAAATATTTTCTCGTTCAAGCTCGAGTTTAGATATCATTGAATTCCATGAGTTTGAATTCTCAATCTTTAAGGTCAATCTCTAGGATTGAGTAATATCAGTCTTAAAAGCTGATTTTTAATCTTTAAGGAGATTATCCTTTCTGGGGATCTGTTTCATTAGTCTTATCAAGCTAATTTGCACGGTGCCCTCCCCATTTTACAAGACAGACCCTCTCATGGTTAGGATAAGTCTGACCACTTGGCGACCCTGTTTGATGCTGAGGTCCGTGGATTTCCTGCTGATTTTAGTGATGACTTTTCTAGGTTTTTCGTCAACCTACAGCTGGTCTGGACGACAACTTCATGACCTAAATCAAGAAGCGCGTGTCTTTTTCGGAAGACTTTACTTCCTTTTAATGATGGAATTGATTCATCGTGTAGATCCATCTTTCTTTCAAATGTATTACAGTAAACCGGGTAAAACTGATTAGTATCGTCCAAAGCAAAAGTACCTGCAATAATCTTGTACAAAAATATGTGATATATGTTTTAAATTGAATAACTTGGTACATTCTTCCCACACTTAGTTTCTTTCTTTGCCTTTTTATTTTCTTTTATTTCATTTTAAATGAATTCAAGCGTTTTAGGGTGTTTCTCAATTTATGTCCTTTTCGAGGTAACGATAATTTCGGTATTATCACCTAGTTTTCACCGTTCATAAATATGTATAAACATGATTTTAAATTCATTTAGTTGAAAATTTTTCAAATTTTCACAAAATTTGGCAAATAAACTAAGTGCAAACCCGAGAGAATTTATAACCCTTCCCCACACTTGAGATCATGCAATGCCCTCATTTGCATGAAATCAGACTATAATTATAAATTCATGAGGGTGATTAGTGTAGAAAAGTGATTAAAAATACCCAGTTTGTAAGCATATTATTTTACATCACATTTGATATTTTGCTTCTTGTCGTCAAAATCAGTAGCTATTGCTGAACTTAATGTTAGTCTTTGAAAGTGCGTTGTTCTACCCTGTTTTGTACATAAAATAAAATACAAACATATATATATATATATATATTTTTGAAGTTTGGTTTATAACCCCACTTTTCAAAAATTTATAAAGTATAATATTTTTGGCATACTTTAAATCAATAAAATTAAAAATAATGATAACAAAATTTGTCGCCCCGCCCTCGGGTAAAGCAATTTCGGCTCTATGACCTAGTCTTCAACTCACGACAAATTTTAGAAATCATTTTTTTCAACTTAATGAATTAAAGTAAATTTTGTTTTTAAAATTCACACAAAACTTAAATTAAAAAAAACATATTAATTTTATATAAAACCTACAAAACAAAAATTCAGAATGGAGGGAGAAAACTAGTTCTTTAGTGTCTGCTAGTGGAAAAGACCAATCGGATTCCATTCTCGGAACTACACGAGAACAGAACAACTAACTCTAGATAGCATTTTTTTTAAGACACTTAAATCTCCCCACACTTAGGTAGCTGTGGTGTTGAAATTGTGATTAACTTCATCGTTAATTTCTTTTGGTCCATAATCAACTTGCGTATCTGTGAATTTTTCTTTAAGCCATTGCCTAGCTTCTTCTGTGAAATCCCATAATTCAACTAGTTTGGCCTTTTCTTTAGGCGACAGATTGGATACTAACCGGTTACATAACTTAAAGTTCCCCTTACTTCTAGCATCAATAGCCCTTTTAAAAAGTTTCTTCATTGAACTGTTAATAACGGGGTCATTTAATTTCGTATCAATAACGGGGTTCTTTGTTATCAAGTCATCATTAGATGTTACTTCATTTTCCCCACACTTAGGCGTTTTATTATTGTTAAGCACTACCGTTGGAGTTGGTAAAACAACATGGTTATTACCAATCGATTTTACTGGTTCAACGGTTTTGGTTGGTGGAGATTTAGACTTTCGAATCATAAAGGTGATTGACTTGTCACCACTTTTAAGTGTCATTCTACCATTTCCTACATCAAATAACGCCTTGGTGGACGCTAAGAATGGTCGACCTAAAATTAGAGGAATGTTTGGGTCCTCTTCTATGTTAATGACAATGAATTCGACTAGAAAGGTTAAATTGCCTACTTGAACGGGTAGGTTGTCAACAATTCCAACTGGGTGTTTAATGGTTTGATCAAAGAGTCGAACACTCATATCCGTTGGACTTAACTCACCTACACCTAATCTCTTATATAATGAAAGAGGCATAACACTTACACTTGCACCTAAATCTGCTAGTGCATCATACATAACACAATCACTAAGTAGACAAGGAACAATAAATTCACCCGGATCACCTACCCTAGGTGGAGGTTTTGGTGGAACTGTATTCACCGGGTTTACTTCTACGGCTTTTGTTTCTTGTACTTTCTTATTCTTTTTCTTCTTCTTCTTTCCAGAGGTATCACAATCTTTATTACCTATCACTTGCTCATACTCAACTCCTTTTCTTGGAAACGGGATGGGTGGTTTGTATGGTGCCACCATTGGCTTTACATACTCGGGTGGTGGTGGTGTAACTTCTTCATTGTTACTCTCATCTAAAACCTTCCCATCTTCTGGTGCTGGTTTTTCAGAATTCGTTGAAACCATATTAACATTCTCATTCCGAGGATTTACTTCAGTATTACTCGGTAGCTTTCCTTGTTCCCTCTCACTCATCATGCTAGCAAGAGTACCTACGTGTTTTTCAAGATTCAAAATGGAAGCTTGTTGAGTTCTTAATGACTGATCAAACCTCTCGTTCGTTTGGGTTTGAGATGTAATGAATTGTGTTTGAGATTCAATCAGCTTTGCCATCATTTCTTCAAGATTTGGCTTTTTCTCTTCGGGTTGTTGTGGTGGTTTATACAAGCTAGGTCTTTGTTGATTGAAAGTGTTGTTTTGAGTTGGTTGGTTATTCGGACCTTGTTGGTTATACCAGTTATTTTCGGGTCCTTTTGGATTGTAAAGAATGTTTTGATTTCGATTTAAGTTTAGCCTTGGCGGTTGATAATTATTTTGATAATTATTTCCCGGCCTTTGGTTCATATAGAAAACATTCTCTCGTTGTTCCAATGTTGGTTCAATGTGACAATCTTTCAATAAGTGTGGTCCACCGCATAGCTCACAACTGATTCGTATTGCGTGAATATCTTTATTCATCTTTTCCATTCGTCTTTCGAAAGCATCTATTTTTGCGGAAACGGAATCAAAGTCATGGCTAGAATCGGCTCTAGCCACTTTAGATGAACGAAAAATATCTTTTTCTTGGTGCCACTCATGCGAGTGGGAGGCTGTGTTATCAATAATTTTGTAAGCTTCAGTTGCGGTTTTCTTCATAATGGAACCACCAGCTGTTATGTCGATGTCTTTTCGTGTGGCGATGTCTACGCCTTTATAGAAGATTTGTACTATTTGAAAAGTATCTAATCCGTGTTGAGGACATCCTCTCAACATCCTTCCGAATCTTGTCCACGCCTCATATAATGTTTCATTTGGATTTTGCGCGAACGTAACAATTTCTCCTTGAAGTCTCACGGCTTTGGATGCCGGAAAGAATCGTTTAAGAAATTTTTCAACTAAAACATCCCATGTGTCAATCGCCCCTTCAGGTAACGATTCTAACCAATCTTTGGCTTCTCCCTTTAAAGTCCAGGGAAATAACATGAGATAGATCTGCTCATCTTCCACTTCTCGGATTTTGAATAGTGTACAAATTCTTTTAAACGTACGAAGGTGTTCGTTAGGATCTTCATTCGGTGCACCACTGAATTGGCATTGGTTAGTTACCATGTGTAGAATTTGTCCTTTGATTTCATAATCTGGCGCATTAACTTCTGGTTTAATAATGGCATGACCTTGGCCCGTGCGTGTGGCTCTCATTCGATCTTCCATACTTAGAGGTTCCGTTACTTCCATAATTGAATTTGTTGAATACGAATCACTAGAGGACTCTGATTTAACGGTTTGTGGTTCAGGAGGAATAATTAGTGGTTCAGGATCTTGGAATTGTCCTTGAATATGCTCCGGGTTCTTAATTGTGAAGTCGGGTTCAAAAGATGGATTATCGGAAATTTGAGTTAGAGTTCTTGGTCGACTAGATGATGATTCTAAAGAAAAATCAACGGCAGCTATATTTGTTAAACGATGTCTTGATCGAGTTACAGGTGGTGAACGTACAAAAGGTGGTGAACGTCTTGCTCGGTGCATTCACTGAATATCCTATTAGTTTTAAAAAGGAAAGAAAAATTATAATAAGTTATCCAACCAATAGACTTTTCTGATTTTGCCCACGTTTCGAATAGCCAAAAGATGCAGCAGAGGGGCAGGATTCGTTTGGTCTCAATATAATTGAGGACTGTTTGGCTCCAATAACCCGGTCCACGTACAAATCCAACTATTACTACGAACCAGAAAATTTTGATGTCTATCAATTTAACCACTTAAAATAAATTTTCGTAATTTTAAGAAATTTAGAGAAGAAGTAGAAAAAATTCTAAGTCCTAAAAACTAGAATGGCGAGAAATAAGAGAGAAAAAGATTGCGCGTCGAAAAGTGTCGAAAAATGAAAAAGACGAAGAGTGGTTTGTAAACACGCGGTTAATCCAACCTTATAACGATCACTATCTTAAAATTAAAACTACAAATAGAGATTACTAATTGGAATTGTAATTGATACATAGGTAAAAGGCGTCGAAAAATAAAAATAAGAAAATAACTATGGCAAAACTAAACTTAATACTAAAAGTTGCGACTATAGTCTAAAAATCTAAAGGTAATAAAACTAAAAAAAACATTTTTTTTATAGACAAAATTTTAAAAATATATATATATTTTTTTTAATAATTTTTTTTTTTTTTACGTTTTTTTTTTTTACGTTTTTGTTTTTTTTACGTTTTTTTTTTTTTTTTTTTTTCGTTTTTTTTTTTAAATTTTTTAAAAAAAAACGAATTTTTTTTTTTTTACAAATTTTTTTTTTAAAACGAATTTTTTTTTTTTTTTTTTTACAAAAAACGATTTTTTTTTTACACAAATTTTTTTTTTTTTTTTTTTAAAAACGAAATTTTTTTTTTTTTTAAAAAAAACGATTTTTTTTTTTTTTTAAAAATGATTTTTTTTACAAATTAATAATTTTTTTTATAATTATAATTTTTTTTCAAAACTTTTTTTTTTTTAATTCATTTACTATTCATGAATAGTAAATGAAAATAAATTAATTAATTTACTATTCACATGAAAGCGACATGATAGCAATTATTAATTATAAGTTACATAATATACCCCTGAAGTATTTAATAAATACGACTTTTTTTAAAATTTACGTATAAATTTTTGATTCTTAAATATTATTATATTATTATATTCTATTTCAATATTATTATATTATTATATTCTATTTCAATATTATTATATTATTATATTTTATTTCAATATTATTATAATTAAAAATATAGCGTTTTAGCGCTCCCCGACAGCGGCGCCAAAAACTTGATGATGTAGCGTGAGGGTACGAAATAGTATTATTTTTAATACAAAATACTACAAAATATGACACAAGTTTTATTAATTTACGGATGGGATATACCTAAACCTTGCTACAACACTATAGGCAGTGTACCTAATCGTAGAGTAGTGTAGTTTTTAGTAAGTCCGGTTCGTTCCACAGGGAGCTGGTGAAGTTAACGCTATATTATTAAGTTTATTTGTAAGTAGTAGTATTATTATAAAATGGGGGTTTTACCGTTTAATGACCGGTTTGTCGATTTTAAGCGTAAAAATAAATGACAAAAATTAAAGTGCGTAAAATAAATTGCGATAAATAAAATGACAGAAAATAAAATTGCGAGTAATAAAATGACAGTAAATAAAGATACGATGAGAAATATAATAAAAGAATTATGCTTATTTAAACTTCCGTAATCATGATGTTTGACGTGTTGATTTTAATTTATTACCATGGGTTAATTGTCCTTTGTCCTGGTTTATTTGATACGTCTATCTGGTTTTTGTCCATAATAGTCTATCGGTCATAAATATAAAGTGCGAGTATCCTCGTCAAATTACCCTTATACCCGAAGTCAAATATTCCAACTGATTAAGGATTTAAACTGTGACGCAGTTATCACTTCTGTCAACAATTACACCAGTTATCACTGTATGTAATCCACCCCTGTTTTAATTAGTTTATGAATATTAATTCATCCACTTGATCAGAATGAATAATCAATTACCCAACCCAATTGATTAATTAAATGATTATAACAGATTCCATATGAACATCACTAAATAGGACAACCATAATCATTATTAATTATTAGGTTAATTAATTTGAAGATAGGTTCGACAGACTCCAATGAGTTGTCACTCAATTAGACAATACCCCCCATCTATTAATAGTCAATAATCCAATTTCCACAAGTGTCGGTCTTTTGCCCAAACCTTAATTATGGTCCAAAGTTCAATAACCCAATTTTAGTAATTAGCCTAACATCATGAGTACTTCATTTTAAATAAGCATAATAACGACTTAGCTACGAGACATTAATGTAAAAAGGTTGAACATAACTTACAATGATTAAAAATAGCGTAGCGTTACACGGACAGAATTTCGACTTACACACTCAAACGATCTCTATCATAAATCTTATTATTATCATAATTTAAAATTAAAATTAAGATTATTGTTATATCTGATTACATTAACATTATGATAGAGAATTATAAATATAGATATTGATATTTGATATAGAAAAGTAAGAAAAAGATAGAAAAAAATGATCGAAAAAAGTCTTCCTAACTTGATCGTAAATCATCGCTTTTATAGCGAAATTAGAATTGAAATTTTCATTTACGACCCCTGAACTATGCTCAATTAACAACTTTTTATTATTTAATATTATTCTTATTATGAATTATTTAAATATTATATTTTATTCTTGTGCATAGTTGACTCGTAATTTTTACACCGTTGCGTCGAGCGCTGAAAGTTGGTTCATGCCTCGGTTCCGGATTTTCGAACGCCCTTTCGTACAATTTTATATTGTGTACTTTGCGTTTTGTAACTTGTACTCTTGTCATTTTTAGACGTTCTTCATCAATAATTTGAACCTTTTTGATTGTATCTTGTACTTTTGAGCTTTTTGGACCTTTGCGTCTTCAAATCTTCGTTTTCGCCTTTTGTCTTCGCACTTATTTAAAATAAACGAATATTACTCGAAAATGGAACAATTGCAACTAAAATCTTGTCTTTCTTGGGGGATTTTGCTATGAAATATATGTTCCTTTTTAGCCTTATCAATATTCCAAAGACTGCTTTCAGAACACGTTACTGTCATTACGAGTTTATGGTCATGCCGTTTGGTTTAACTAATGCACCAGCTGTGTTCATGGACCTTATGAACCGAGTGTGTGGACCATACCTTGACAAGTTTGTCATTGTTTTCATTGATGACATACTTATTTACTCAAAGAATGACCAAGAACACGGTGAACATTTGAGAAAGGTGTTAGAAGTATTGAGGAAGGAAGAATTGTACGCTAAGTTTTCAAAGTGTGCATTTTGGTTGGAAGAAGTTCAATTCGTCGGTCACATAGTGAACAAAGAAGGTATTAAGGTGGATCCGGCAAAGATAGAAACTGTTGAAAAGTGGGAAACCCCGAAAACTCCGAAACACATACGCCAGTTTTTAGGACTAGATGGTTACTACAGAAGGTTCATCCAAGACTTTTCCAGAATAGCAAAACCCTTGACTGCATTAACGCATAAAGGGAAGAAATTTGAATGGAATGATGAACAAGAGAAATTGTTTCAGTTATTGAAGAAAAAGCTAACTACGGCACCTATATTGTCATTGTCTGAAGGGAATGATGATTTTGTGATTTATTGTGATGCATCAAAACAAGGTCTCGGTTGTGTATTAATGCAACGAACGAAGGTGATTGCTTATGCGTCTAGACAATTGAAGATTCACGAACAAAATTATACAACGCATGATTTGGAATTAGGCGCGGTTGTTTTTGCATTAAAGACTTGGAGGCACTACTTATGTGGGGTCAAAAGTATTATATATACCGACCACAAAAGTCTTCAACACATATTTAATCAGAAACAACTGAATATGAGGCAGCGTAGGTGGATTGAATTATTGAATGATTACGACTTTGAGATTCGTTACCACCCGGGGAAGGCAAATGTGGTAGCCGATGCCTTGAGCAGGAAGGACAGAGAACCCATTCGAGTAAAATCTATGAATATAATGATTCATAATAACCTTACTACTCAAATAAAGGAGGCGCAACAAGGAGTTTTAAAAGAGGGAAATTTAAAGGATGAAATACCCAAAGGATCGGAGAAGCATCTTAATATTCGGGAAGACGGAACCCGGTATAGGGCTGAAAGGATTTGGGTACCAAAATTTGGAGATATGAGAGAAATGGTACTTAAAGAAGCTCATAAAACTAGATATTCAATACATCCTGGAACGGGGAAGATGTACAAGGATATCAAGAAACATTTTTGGTGGCCGGGTATGAAAACCGATATTGCTAAATACATAGGAGAATGTTTGACGTGTTCTAAGGTCAAAGCTGAGCATCAGAAACCATCAGGTCTACTTCAACAACCCGAAATCCCAGAATGGAAATGGGAAAACATTACCATGGATTTCATCACTAAATTGCCAAGGACTGCAAGTGGTTTTGATACTATTTGGGTAATAGTTGATCGTCTCACCAAATCAGCACACTTCCTGCCAATAAGAGAAGATGACAAGATGGAGAAGTTAGCACGACTGTATTTGAAGGAAGTCATCTCCAGACATGGAATACCAATCTCTATTATCTCTGATAGGGATGGCAGATTTATTTCAAGATTCTGGCAGACATTACAGCAAGCATTAGGAACTCGTCTAGACATGAGTACTGCCTATCATCCACAAACTGATGGGCAGAGTGAAAGGACGATACAAACGCTTGAAGACATGCTACGAGCATGTGTTATTGATTTCAGAAACAGTTGGGATCGACATCTACCGTTAGCAAAATTTTTCTACAACAACAGCTACCATTCAAGCATTGAGATGGCGCCATTTGAAGCACTTTATGGTAGAAAGTGCAGGTCTCTGATTTGTTGGAGTGAAGTGGGGGATAGACAGATTACGGGTCCGGAGATTATACAAGAAACTACCGAGAAGATCATCCAAATTCAACAACGGTTGAAAACCGCCTAAAGTCGACAAAAGAGCTACGCTGACATTAAAAGAAAAGATATAGAATTTGAAATTGGAGAGATGGTCATGCTTAAAGTTGCACCTTGGAAAGGTGTTGTTCGATTTGGTAAACGAGGGAAATTAAATCCAAGGTATATTGGACCATTCAAGATTATTGATCGGGTCGGACCAGTAGCTTACCGACTTGAGTTACCTCAACAAATCGCGGCTGTACATAACACTTTCCACGTCTCGAATTTGAAAAAATGTTTTGCTAAAGAAGATCTCACTATTCCGTTAGATGAAATCCAAATCAACAAAAAACTTTAATTCATCGAAGAACCCGTCGAAATAATGGATCGTGAGGTTAAAAGACTTAAGCAAAACAAGATACCAATTGTTAAGGTTCGATGAAATGCTTGTAGAGGACCCGAGTTCACCTGGGAGCGTGAAGATCAGATGAAGAAGAAATACCCGCATCTATTTCCAGAAGATTCGTCAACACCTTCAACAGCTTAAAATTTCGGGACGAAATTTATTTAACGGGTAGGTACTGTAGTGACCCGAACTTTTCCATGTTTATATAAATTAATTGAGATTGATATTTACATGATTAAATGTTTCCGACATGTTAAGCAATCAAACTTGTTAAGACTTGATTAATTGAAATATGTTTTATATAGACAATTGACCACCCAAGTTGACCGGTGATTCACGAACGTTAAAACTTGTAAAAACTATATGATGACATATATATGGATATATATATATATATATATATATATATATATATATATATATATATATATATATATATATATATATATAGTTAACATGATACTATGATAAGTAAACATATCATTATGTATATTAACAATGAACTACATATGTAAAAACAAGACTACTAACTTAATGATTTTTAAACGAGACATATATGTAACGATTATCGTTGTAAAGACATTTAATGTATATATATCATATTAAGAGATATCCATACATGATAATATCATGATAATATAATAATTTA
Source organism: Rutidosis leptorrhynchoides (assembly GCF_046630445.1). Classification (NCBI taxonomy): domain Eukaryota; kingdom Viridiplantae; phylum Streptophyta; class Magnoliopsida; order Asterales; family Asteraceae; genus Rutidosis; species Rutidosis leptorrhynchoides. The sequence goes on along the minus strand of NC_092335.1, from coordinate 39,911,296 downwards.
AAATCTCATTTGATATTATAAACATTGGGTTAACAACATTTAACAAGATCGTTAACCTAAAGGTTTCAAAACAACACTTACATGTAACGACTAACGATGACTTAACGACTCAGTTAAAATGTATATACATGTAGTGTTTTAATATGTATTTATACACTTTTGAAAGACTTCAATACACTTATCAAAATACTTCTACTTAACAAAAATGCTTACAATTACATCCTCATTCTGTTTCATCAACAATTCTACTCGTATGCACCCGTATTCGTACTCGTACAATACACAGCTTTTAGATGTATGTACTATTGGTATATACACTCCAATGATCAGCTCTTAGCAGCCCATGTGAGTCACCTAACACATGTGGGAACCATCATTTGTCAACTAGCATGAAATATCTCATAAAATTACAAAAATATGAGTAATCATTCATGACTTATTTACATGAAAACAAAATTACATATCCTTTATATCTAATCCATACACCAACGACCAAAAACACCTACAAACACTTTCATTCTTCAATTTTCTTCATCTAATTGATCTCTCTCAAGTTCTATCTTCAAGTTCTAAGTGTTCTTCATATATTCTACAAGTTCTAGTTACATAAAATCAAGAATACTTTCAAGTTTGCTATCTCACTTCCAATCTTGTAAGGTGATCATCCAACCTCAAGAAATCTTTGTTTCTTACAGTAGGTTATCATTCTAATACAAGAACTTCGAGCCATCCAAGGATCCGTTGAAGCTAGATCCATTTTTCTCTTTTCCAGTAGGTTTATCCAAGGAACTTAAGGTTCGTGAATCAACCAGTGGCCAAGTCTTACTTCCCGACGAAGTAAAAATCTGTGAAAGTGAGTTATAGTCCCACTTTTAAAATCTAATATTTTTGGGATGAGAATACATGCAGGTTTTATAAATGATTTACAAAATAGACACAAGTACATGAAACTACATTCTATGGTTGAATTATCGAAATCGAATATGCCCCTTTTTATTAAGTCTGGTAATCTAAGAATTAGGGAACAGACACCCTAATTGACGCGAATCCTAAAGATAGATCTATTGGGCCTAACAAACCCCATCTAAAGTACCGGATGCTTTAGTACTTCGAAATTTATATCATATCCGAAGGGTGTCCAGGAATGATGGGGATATTCTTATATATGCATCTTGTTAATGTCGGTTACCAGGTGTTCATCATATGAATGATTTTTATCTCTATGTATGGGATGTGTATTAAAATATGAAATCTTGTGGTCTATTGTTACGATTTGATATATATAGGTTAAACCTATAACTCACCAACATTTTTGTTGACGTTTAAAGCATGTTTATTCTCAGGTGAATACTAAGAGCTTCCGCTGTTGCATACTAAAATAAGGACAAGATTTGGAGTCCATGTTTGTATGATATTGTGTAAAAACTGCATTCAAGAAACTAATTTTGATGTAACATATTTGTATTGTAAACCATTATGTAATGGTCGTATGTAAACATGATATTTTAGATTATCATTATTTGATAATCTACGTAAAGCTTTTTAAACCTTTATTTATGAAATAATGGTTATGGTTTGTTTTAAAAATGAATGCAGTCTTTGAAAAACGTCTCATATAGAGGTCAAAACCTCGCAACGAAATCAATTAATATGGAACGTTTTTAATCAATAAGAACGGGACATTTCAAACATGACCCATTTACAATTCTTTCAACATTTAACAAGTGTTTTAGTGCCTAACAACACAATTAACACTTACAAATCTCAATTCATGAGACCAAACCCTAGATTATGGCTATTAGGGTTTTCTTTCATCAATCTAACCCAAAACCCACCCATTTAACCTCCAAATGGGTCATACAAGTTCCAAATGAACAAAACCCTAGCATAGACTAATTAAAACTCAAAACATAGAGTTAAGACTTACCAAGACTTATCAAAGTGTAGCTAGAGATGCAAGGAACAACTTTAAAACTTGGGTTCGGGCGAGATTCGGTCTTCTTCATCACCAAAGTGAGCTCTCACTCTAAAACCTCACACTCTCTCTCTCTAAAGTTGAATATGGTAGATGAAGATGTGTTGAATGAGGTTTGGGATAAGGTTGCACCAGTTTTAGACTCCCCAAAATCGGCCTTAATGTGAAAAGACTTAAACATCCCCCAAAAGATGCCATTTAAAATGGACAAAAATGTAAAACATTGACTTTTGTCGCGTTCCGCGACGCCTTGTCACGTTACGTGACACTCACACGCGACAGATAATTTTTAAACGCGACATTTGAACAGAAGTCAGGATCTGAGGCTGTCGCATCCCAGCCCACTTTGTCGCGGTCCGCGATAGACCAAAACGCGATGGGACACTCCCAAACGCGACATAGGGCCTGATCAAACCATTTTTCAATATTTTCTATAATTAAACCATACAAACTCAAGCATAGCCACATTATTAAACGTACACGAGGTTAAATACGCACCTTAAGTCATATCGAGGAAAACGGGATGTTACAACTCTCCCCCACTTGAATCGGAGCGCGTCCTCTCGTTCCAAGCTGCATGACAAGCCAAAAGATAAACCAAAACAAGCTCTTAGGATTCCTATGTAAACTCGGAACCCTTTCGATGTTGCCATTGCACTTTGCAGGTTCTAACTTCCTTGTTTCGCAACATCTTAACCTTTTCATCAAGGATTGCAATCGGCTCTTCCGCATACTCTAGCTTGTTATTCAACATAATCTCATCTAACAGCACTACGGAGATGGGAAACATGAAATGTGTTATGAATACCCGCAAGTTCTTTGGGTAACTCTAGTCGATAAGCAACCTCACCAACACGTGCCAAAACCTTGAAAGGACCAATAAACCGAGGAGCTAACTTTCCTCGCTTTCGAAACCGAATAACACCTATCCATGGAGACCATGTCACCTTCTTGAAATTCAATCGGTCTCCTACCTTTATCGGCATAAGACTTTTGTCTATCTTGCGCCGCTTTAAGTCGAGCCCGAATCATCTCAATCTTACTATTCGTCTCCAAAACCAAATCGGTACTCACGATTTCTCTTTGACCCACTTCTCCCCAACAAATAGGAGTTCGACATCTACGCCCATAAAGCATCTCGTAAGGTGGCATTCCAATACTAGTGTGGTAACTATTATTGTACGAGAATTCCACCAATGGTAAGTGCTCATCCCAACTACCACCAAAGTTAATAACACATGCCCTTAACATATCCTCCAGCGTTTGATTCGTACACTCGGTTTGACCATCCGTTTGAGGATGATACGCCGTGCTCATTTTCAATTGAGTACCTATATCTTCATGAAACTTATTCCAAAACTGAGACGTAAAACGAGTATCTCGATCCGAAACAATAGATATAGGAACCCCATGTATCGATATCACCTCCTTGATAAACAACTTGGACAACGTCTCCGATGATATCGTTTCCCAAATGGGAAGAAACAAAGCACTCTTCGACAATCGATCAACTATCACCCAAATCGTATCATATTGGGTTCTCGCCGTCTTTGGCAACTTAATAATGAAGTCCATGGTAATGTGCTCCCATTTCCATTTCGGAACTTCCAACGGTTGTAACTTACCATACGGCTTTTGGTGTTCTTCTTTAACTTGCAAACACGTGACGCATTGTTCAACATACTTAACAACATCACGTTTCATACCGGTCCACCAATACTCTCTCTTTAAATCATAGTACATCTTTGTTGCACCCGGATGAATGGAATACTTTGACTTATGTGCTTTATCAAGTAGCACTTGTCCGTTACAACCTATCTTAGGCACCCACACTCTTCCTTGAAAAGACAACAAACCATGCGGGCCTAAGGTAATAGACTCCGTTTACCCCACAATCCGCTCTTCATGTTTGTTGCGAACATACGCTTCTATTTGAATCTCACTAAGCTTTACAAGAAAATCATTAGTAATGATCATGCGTAACGATCCTACTCGTATTGCCGGATGTTGACTCTTTCGACTCAACGCATCCGCGACCACATTCGCCTTACCCGGATGATAAAGTATCTCACAATCATACTCCTTTACCACATCAATCCACCTACGTTGACGATAATTCAAATCTCGTTGACTAAAGAGATGTTTCAAACTCTTATGGTCCGAATAAATCGTACACTTGACACCATACAAGTAGTGGCACCAAATTTTCAACGCATGAACCACCGCCAATTCAAGATCATGAGTCAGGTATATTGTCTCGTGTTCTTTCAATTGTCGAGAGGCATAAGCGATGACTTTACCCCTTTGCATTAACACACACCCGAGCCCATTTAAAGAAGCATCACAATAAACCGTCATGTCTTCTACCCCTTCCGGCAACACTAACACCGAAGCTTGACACAACTTCTCTTTTAACAATTGAAAAGCAATTTCTTGCTCTTTTTCCCAATTGAACCTTACGTTCTTCCTCGTCAACTTCGTCAAAGGAGAAGCAATCTTAGAAAAGTCTTGGATAAACCGACGATAATAACCGGCCAATCCGAGAAAACTTCAGATTTTCGTAGGCGTAGTCGGTCTTCCCCAACTCTTCACTGTTTCTATCTTCCCCGGATCTACTTGAATACCTTCTTTATTCACAATATGGCCAAGGAATTGAACTTCCCTTAACCAAAATTCACATTTGGAGAATTTAGCATACAACTTCTCTTTCCACAATGTCTTCAACACTTCACGCAAATGGTGTTCATGTTCCTTCATACTCTTAGAATAAACAAGTATGTCATCAATGAACACAATTACCGACTTGTCCAACATAGGTTGGCACACTCGGTTCATAAGATCCATGAATGCCACTGGTGCATTCGTAAGATCAAAAGGCATAACTACAAACTCAAAATGCCCGTAACGCGTTCGAAAAGCCGTTTTCTCTATGTCTTCCTCACGGACCCGTACTTGATGATAGCCGGACCGTAAGTCAATCTTAGAAAAATACGTTGCACCTTGGAGTTGGTCAAACAAATCGTCAATCTGAGGCAATGGATAACGATTTTTGATTGTCACTTTGTTCAACTCCCGATAATCGATGCACATCCGCATACTACCATCCTTCTTTTTCACAAATAAAACCGGAGCACCCCATGGCGAGGAACTCGGTCGAATGAAACCCTTTTCAAGCAACTATTGGGTTTGATTTAACCATTCTTGCATCTCCATTGGCGCTAAACGATAAGGAGTTTAAGCAATGGGAGTAGCTCCCGGAACCAACTCAATGCCAAATTCAACTTGTCTTTCCGTCGGGACACCCGGTAACTCGTCTGGGAAAACGTCTTCAAACTCATTAACCACCGGAATTTTATGAATGGGTGGTGGCTCATCACGAGTATCAACTACATGGGCAAGAAAAACCATACCACCAATCTTAAGAAAACGTCGCTCTCGTGCATAATGGTACGAGTCTTCTTCGCTTATCGCCATGAATAATCAACTCCCCCCCACCTGGGGTCTTGACACGAATGAACTTATCATGGCATGCAATATCGGCTCTATAACAATCGAGCCAATCTATACCAACAACAATATCAAACTCACCTAAAGTCATCGGAATGAGATCAATTTTAAACATTTCGGTACCAAACACAACATTACAATCTTTACACACATCAACCCCTAGCACCGTCTTACCATCCGCTATTTCAACTTCTACCGGATGACTTAACTTAGCTAGTGGTTTGTTAAGCTTAGACACAAATCGAGGCGACAAAAAAGACAAATTAGCACCGCTATCAAATAATATCCTTGCCGGATTAGAGTTAACCATGAAAGTACCTGAGACAACTTCATTGGAATGCTTGGCCTCATCATTGGTCATCAAATAATTTCGCCCCTTAGTCGTGCCCGCCGCTTTCTCCAACCTCTTAACATGATCACCCCGCAAATCGGGACACTCCGTCCTTCGGTGCCCTTCCTTACCACAATTAAAACAAGTGAGTTTGGTTGTGGATGATGGTTTTGGGCACTCACGAGCCATGTGCCTCTTTTTCCCACAATTGTAGCAAGCATAAGTAAAATCACCGGATGCACCCTTCTTCACACTACCAACACTCTCGGGTTCCTTCTTGTGTTTCTTGTTAGAAAACTTCGAATGACTAGTGGCTTCAAACTTCTTTTTGCCTAGGGTAAAGCCACTCTTTCTCAAGATAAGCGACTCGAAACCTTTGGCCATATCAAACAACTCATCAAAACTCTTCACCACATTCACACTAATCTTTTCTTGGTAACAATCATTCAACATTCGGTAAAAGTCTTCCTTCAATATCTTATCGTTCCCGACATACTCCGGGCAAAATTGGGGTTTTGACAAGTAAACGGATTTAAGAGTGTTCAAATCCATCGACCCTTGCCTCAAGGAACACAACTCATCCTTAAGCCTAGTAAGATCGGCCGAAGTTCGGTACTCTTGGAAAAACTCCGCCTTAAACTCGTCCCAAGTAAAATCCATACATTGTTCTTCACCATACACTTGGATTTTCGCATCCCACCACAACTTAGCGTCACCTCTCAACATACTACAACCATACCTTGTCTTTTTATCAATAGGGCATTCACAAGTACGAAAATCCCCCTCCATATTGGAGATCCATCGGGCACTCTTGAGTGGGTCTCTTTCGCCCTCAAACGTAGGAGGTTGAGCATCCTTAAAGTTTTTGTAGAAAAAGTCACGCCTTCCAATGTTATCCTCTTGAAGGACAACCTTGACTTGTTCCTTTACTACGTTGACTAATTGCTCGTCAATCGTATCAAGAAATATTTTCTTAACATCTTGAAGGAAAGACGTATGATGACTTTTCAAAATGGCCTCAACCTTGGCCGTCGCTCGTGCCCCCATTTTCGGTGTCGTGTCTGTTTCTCATCTTCATTCTATAAAACGGAAGAGATTAAACAACGAAACAAAAGACATGACATATATACATACACATATACACCTTACCGCTCTATCTTGCTCAACAATCATTGTACATCGCTTGTTTGACAAGATTTGCACCCGTAATAATGGTAGATAGTGATTATTACGCGAGCACATCGCATTAACTCACTAGTACAACGTCTATCTCGCTTGATGATTGCAAATACCACACAAAACAAATAGCGCAAGGTTAGTTCACATAAACCTATGCACTAACCAAACCCGATCCAACCCGAAGTTCTACAAGTCCCGCATAAAGCGCACACACAATAAAGTCTAAGTCTAGGCACCTATCTCAAGTCGCCTAAATCCCTTAGACCATGCTCTGATACCACTTGAAACAACCCAACCCGTATTTCATACGATAAATTTTTTTTTTAAAAGTAATACACATTTACGCGCCAATTGAATGTTGTAAACCATTCCACACGTTCCATTAAAACATTCAACAAGTTTAATGTTTACATAAGGCACGATGGCCATTAACAAATGTAATCCAAGGTTGACCCATTCAAAAACGATAGTTTTAATCCAAAAAACACTTCGAGCATGGTTTGGGGCTAAACTACCCAAAACGCTAGGCCAACTTCAAAAGCTTCGACAAGCATCATCAAGGGACACTTAATGCCCAACAACCCCTTTCCCCCTATCCGCACCTGTATCTAAAAAGATAAACAACGAGAGGGGTAAGCTAATGCTTAGTGAGTGCAACAATTATACGAATACATATACAACCTACTTACTTGCAATCACTTACGCATTTACCGCATACATGCTAGCAATATAAATAATCATACCATCACAAGTACAATACTAAACCTTCCACCATACGAGCTAGCATAACAATAGCATATAGTTTTAACAATATAATATGCTACATTCCACACACAACCATGGTTAACCAATCGAACGAGGGAATGGTATTTAAAGGACCGTCAGAGTTCATAACAACCATTAGTGCACTTAACACGTCGTACACTAACCCCACGGGTGGCATCTTAACACGTCGATACTTCACCCCTGGTGGTGCCTTAACACGTCGACACTTCGCCCCGAGTGGTGTCTTAGCACATCGACAATTTACTCGTTACATCTCTCGAAATGGCATCTTAACACGTCGATGCTTCACTCCCCAGTGGTGTCTTAACACGTCGACATTTCACTCGCCACGTGAGAAGTGGTGTCTTAACACGTCGACACTTCACAACTCATACTACATAAATAAATACATCATATATGCACACATATAATTATTCCACTCACCTTAACACGTCGGTGGTGATTAATTTCTCCCGAATGCATCGAGCAAAGTACCTAATACATAAGTACACATTCAATACACAACTAGTGGAATTAACCACATTACTTACACTTGAGCATTTAATGACCCATTAGCATTAAATAGCTCACTTACACCAAAACCGCCCATAAATGGCCACGACTCATTATAAATCACTATAAGTTAGTGATTTTAGTCCAATATCATCAACTAACACCATTTAGGGTCTTTTCATACTCATTTTACCCAAACTAGGTCAACATTTGACCCATTTTAACACTTACACTTACAAATTTAGTCAAACATGACCCATTTACAACTCTTTCAACATTTAACAAGTGTTTTAGTGCCTAACAACACAATTAACACTTACAAATCTCAATTCATGAGACCAAACCCTAGATTATGGCTATTAGGGTTTACTTTCATCAATCTAACCCAAAATCCACCCATTTAACCTCCAAATGGGTCATACAAGTTCCAAATGAACAAAACCCTAGCATAAATTAATTAAAACTCAAAACATAGAGTTAAAACTTACCAAGACTTATCAAAGTGTAGCTAGAGACGCAAGGAATAACTTTAAAACTTGGGTTCGGGCGAGATTCGGTCTTCTTCTTCACCAAAGTGAGCTCTCACTCTAAAACCTCACTCTCTCTCTCTCTCTCTCTAAAATTGAATATGGTAGATGAAGATGTGTTGAATGAGGTTTGGGATAAGGTTGCACCAGTTTTAGACTCCCCAAAACCGGCCTTAATGTGAAAAGACTTAAACACCCCCAAAAGATGCCATTTAAAATGGACAAAAATGTAAAACAGCGACTTTTGTCGCGTTCCGCGACGCCTTGTCGCGTTACGCGACACTCACACGCGACAGATAATTTTTAAACGCGACATTTGAACAGAAGTCAGGATCTGAGGCTGTCGCGTCCCAGCCCACTTTGTCGCGGTCCGCGATAGATCAAAACGCGACGGGACACCCCCAAACGCGACATAGGGCCTGATCAAACCATTTTCCAATATTTTCTATAATTAAACCATACAAACTCAAACATAGCCACATTATTAAACGTACACGAGGTTAAATACGCACCTTAAGTCATATCAAGGAAAATGGGATGTTACATTCCAAAACATGAGCGTACCAAACTTGATCCATGTGCAGAAAAATATGTCATGGTTGGCTATGGATTAAACCAAAAGGATATTGGTGTTATAATCCAAAAAGACGTCATGTTTTTATAACAATGAACTGTGACTTTGTCGAAACCGAAAAGACTTCTTCTTTTAATTCACCATGTAGAAAGGCATTCTTTACATCAAATTAGTGAAGTGGCCAGTCTTCATTTGCAGCGATAGAAAAGAGAACTCTGATGGTATCAATCTTTACAACTGGAGAAAAGGTCTCGGAATAATCTATCACACAGGTTTGAGTGTATCCTTTGGCAACAAAACGTGCTTTATATCTTTCAATAGTGCCATTTGGTTCTCGTTTAATTGTAAAAACCCATCGACATCCTACAAGTTTCTTTTCTTGAGGAATAGCACATTTTTTCTATGTGTCATTTTTCTTAAGTGCTCTTATCTCTTCTTCCATAGTTTTTCTCCATTTATCAGACTTCATAGCTTGATCAACCGTAGCTAGAATCTCTTCGGAATATAAATCAGAATTAAATTTTTGTGTTTCACTTAATAGATTTCCTTGTGCAACATTCGCAATTGGGTATCTTGATCTTTGAGCTTCTTTTGGTAGTACATATCTTTCTGTGGTTTCAACGTAGGTTGGGCTGTTTTGTTCTCCTTGTTCATTACTTGAGGAGGTTTCATTTGGTTCAATGTTTGGTGTCTCGGGACTGGGATTTGGTGATTCGGGATCAAGATTTGGTGATTCGAGATCAGGATTTGGTAATTCGGGATCGGGATCATGTGTTGGTATTTGGATATTTTCAGAGTTGGGTATTCGTGTTTGAATGTTACCAGGTTTAGGTATCCAAGTTATCTAACTAAGAGTGTCATGATCCTCTTTCTCCCCCTCACTCGTGAGTTGGGTATTATAAAAGTATTCGGTTTCTATAAAGTCACAGTTCATTGTAGAGAACACGTGGTGTTTTCTAGGACTATAACACCGATACCCTTTTTGATTTATGCCATAACCAACCATAACATATTTTTCAGCACAAGGATCGAGTTTGGTGCGTTCAGTTTTTAGAATGTGAACAAACACGGAGCACCCAAATATCCGTGGTTCAGTGTTTAATGAGGTCATTAAAGTGTGAAATTGAGATAAAGTATCTCTAGGAGTTTTTGTGCCCAAGGTCTTAGTAGGTAACCGGTTAATAAGATAGGTAGCGGAAGCAAGAGCTTTAGGGTAAAAACTCTTTGAAATTTTAGATTCAATTAATAAGGCTCTTGTCATTTCTAAAAATGGTCGATTTTTTCGTTCGGCTACTCCATTTTGTTTGGGAGTATGTGCACACGATGTTTGGTGAATAATTTCATTTTTTTCGCAAAATTGTTTCATTGAAGTATTGACAAACCCACTCCCATTATCGGATCTTAAGATTTGTATGCTTTTGTTAAATTGAGTTTGTACCATTTTATAAAAGTGGGAAAATTTTTCAAAAACTTCTGACTTGTGGGTTAGGAAATAAATCCATGTCATTCTGGTGTGGTAATCAATAAATAGCACAAAATATTGAAAGTGTTTCTCCCCATTAACCGGGGCTGAGCCCCACACATCGGAATGAATTAAAGCAAAATGTTCATCCTTTCTAGTATTACTAGGTTTAAATGTACTACGGTGGCTTTTAGCCAGAATACAAGTTTCACAATTGAAAATGACATTTGACAGAAATAAAATAGGAAATAAAGCATGTACATATCCGACTGACGGGTGACCCAGTCTCCTATGCCATAACCATGCTTTCCTCGTAGGTGTTCCATGAGAAAGTGACACGGTACCTTGTTGAGAAACCTCGTCAACATAGTATTAGCCCCCTTTTCAGTGCCACGCCCAATCAACTGTCCTGTCCGGATGTCCTGCAAGATGCAGAAAGTTGGATACATAAGGACTTTACAGTTTAATTCTTTTGTGACATGACTTACCGATAACAGCTTATGAGATAAAGCTGGAATATATAGACAATTAGGTAATTTAATAGTTGGTGAAATTTCAATAGTACCGCTGCTTTTAACTTGAACAAATTCTCCATTAGCCGCTTGAACCCTTTCTTTCCTTGGTTTTGCTTTAAAAATAATATATTTTTCGTCAAAAGTCATAGTATCCGTTTTCCCACAATCAAGTATCCAAGATTTTGTTTTAAAAGTATTTGAGACAACGTTTAATTCAGAAGGATCTTTTTGTAATTTTGTAAAAACGGAGTATTTTTTTGGCACGGAATATGGTTGGGCTTATTGTGTACACCCTTGTGTATTTTGGTTATACTGTTGGGCTTACTACTAGATCCCAGCATGTTTGGCCCAACATGATTGTGCCTTTTAGGATTAGTCCAGCCTACTTTGATTGGTGTATTTAGTCTACTGGGCTGCTTAATTTTTGGCCCAATATTATTCCTTTTTAATTTAAAAAATGGTTTAGCTTTTAATTTAGTGGGCTTTTCTACCCTTGACCCAATATTAATTTGCTTAGGTTTTAAACAGATTTTATTTAATCCGTTGTTTCTCTTTTCCCAACCCGCATCGAGACCTTCCAGTTTATCTTCCCTAGGTACTTTAATCGCTTCACTATCCCTAGAAGCAACTCTAACCCTAGATTCCTTCTCTATATCTGTAAATAAAGAGATGAATGGTTTAAGATTTGTACCGTTGGTCTCAGTGGTGGTGGTTGCAATACCACCGAAGCCGTGGTTTGTGGTGGTGGTAGTTTCATCAGTCGCCGTTGCCATTCCTACTTTGCCTTTGCTGGACTTTGTCCACCACTTCGGATATCTTTTAATCTCAAAGCATTGATCAATGGTATGACATGATTTTCCACATCTTGTACATTTGAGTTTTGATTTGTCGATTGTTGGTGGATAACCACTTCGGTTGGCTTTGGTTAGATGAACAGAGGGTTCCTTGCCATTGATTGCAGCCAAACCTGTTGCAATCCCGTGATTGGTTGAGGAATCACTTGGTGATAACCCTAAAATCTGGCGATGTGCTGCTTCTTTTCTTACCGCGGCGTAGGCTTCCTCCGCCTTTGGTAATGGATTTAAGCGAAGAAGCTCTCGTTTGATTGTGTCACATTTTTGGTCAAGAGCTTTTAAAAACTGAATAGCTTCTGTTCAGCCCTAATCTTGTTGTATTTGTTGATGTCTGATGCACTTTCCATGGGATTTGGGTCACGGATTTCTAGTTCACCCCAAATCCCTTGCATCCGAATCCACAATTCTTCAAGGTGCAGGTTATTCTGTTTCATCTCAGTGGCTTTAACAAACAAATCATATGTTTGTAATTTGTCGGTTCCACTGCTATAGGTTGTAATTAAAGCATCCAATAGCAGTTTGGAAGTAGAGAAAGAGGTCAAATTACTTGCTAGGTTCGGTTCAGTGTTCTGAATTAACCACGAATAGACAATGAGATCTTCTTGTTCCCATTGCTCATAAGTTTCATGGTTAATATCAGGAGGATTGGATGTTAGATGAGAGAGCAAGGCCTTGGATTTACCTCCAATGGCAACCCTCATCATCCTGGACCATAAAGCAGAGTTTGAGATGTTCAAACTCACACCAATTTTTAATGAATCCGATATCTTTAGTTGCTGGAAATGCGTGCTATTTTTCAATAGATTAGCCAATTGGCTTGTTAAATCGTTCATTTGGCTAGTGTGGGTGGACTGAGTTGAAGGTGGTGATTGGCTTCCGTCATTAGACATGGTGGCCAATTAATTTGGTAAGTGATGAAGCTAAAGATGAGTGTGATGATCCAAGATCTACACCATCAGCTCTGATACCATGATAAAATGTATGAAAATTGATCTTTGTACTGAATAATAAGAGTTTGATACAGATTGTATTGATTACATTTTTTGCTAAGTGTTATACATACATGAGATAACATCTAATTCTATAAATAGTTAAGCTCCATTTTTACTTTGGAACCACCTTTATGGAAAAGGTAATCTGCAACATTTGTATCCGTTTGGTTGTCTTGACTTGCTGACATTCTGACTTTTGACATATTGTGATAACCTTTAGAAGGAAAGGATGAGAACATCTTTCTCTGATCCTAAGGTCAACATTCCCAAAGTGGTAATGTGCAGGTTTGAATTTTGTTACTCTTTAACAGTAGATGTATTGAAACTTACGCTTGAAGTCAAGACTAATTATCATGTTGTCAAACTACACGATATATAATCTTTCTAAGTTTTCTTGTCCCACGACTAGATTTTTAAACACACACGTCTTTTAATCATTTAGTGAAGATTTAATTAGCCGATCTACTTTGCAAGATTGTCCATCGAATACTACTAAAAAAGATTTGTTATTCATTTAGAAAAAAAGTACGTCTCCCAGATGGTTAGAAGGAGAACATATATATTAAGGTTGTGATCCAAGATTAGTGCGCACTGCATTCAATTGGTGGTATGTTTTGAACGTTTGAGTTTCAACCTACACAATGATTTATATCATACATCTAAATCTAATAAATCTTACTCTGCGGTTATAATCGCCGACCAATATCCTGGCGCTTTAACAATGAGATATCCATAAGAGTTTGTGCTTAGGTGTCGGAGGTGGGAATCTGTTAGTTTTTTTTTATAGCTACCTGAAATTAAAGTTCGACATTGTTGATATTGTGGATCACATCTATACACTCATTTTTATTTCCCACTGACATTTTATTAAACACAAAAAATGCAGACATTTTAATCGAGAATTGTTAGAGCTAGCGAATGTTAGGGTGAATGTTTTCTGAATTTGGTGCTAAATTTGTTAACATGATCAATCTATTCGACAATATCACTCCGTTGGTTATTTGTTCTCCACCTCCAGTTTTCACTTCGAACGAATGATTCAAAGTATGCGATCACTACTCGACTCAAAATGTGGCACTGATTACTTTTTTTTTTTTTTTTTTGAAAAGCAAGAAGGACTTATATTAAACAATTACGAATAGTAACTTTATCATAAATGACTATTTATTTATTTATTTATGATGATACAATCAAGCACATATAAAAAAATGTCTTTGGCAAAGTTCACTTTTTGCTTTTGGAAAATGAAATTTTTTTCATATTTAAGCAATAAGTGATCTTTGTGGAAGATTTTTTTTTATAAAATTGATTATCTCAGCCATTAATATATTAATATAATCACTTAAAATAGAATTGATAACCGATACACCATTTGATTTGAAGAGTGAACCTATACATTAAAATTTTCGTTCGAAATGAAAAATGGAAGTGGAGAACAAACACTCAAAGGAGGCTATCGTTGAACAATAATGTCAAAAAATATATCACCAAATTCAGATTACGTCGATACATCTTTATAAAAAGTAACGTTTATTCTCAACTCCGAGACTATGTATATTAGATGATAGTTGGATAAAAGTTCGTACTTTAATCATGTAAGTAATTGTTATCACAAAAAAAGAAAGTAAGTTCCTGAAGATATGGTTCTTGATATCAACTCTAGATACGTTTATATACAAATATACTTATATTTATGTAAAAAATTAATAGATTCCTTCCCCCTACGCCTAAACAAAAACACTTACGGATACCTCATAGTAAAGCGACAAAAATAGAGATTGGTGATTATGTAAAAATTGATCAAAACTTACTTAGAGAAAAGATATAAAATCAGTGTCAACGTCGAAAACCAAAATTTCAAAGCTAACCTAGCTCCGATTGAAATCATTGCGCAGAATTCTTTAATTTCAACCTTAATATGATATGATATCCTTACTCAATCAAGGTGACATACTTACTTTTTCTCATATAAGTAACAAATCCTTTAAGATTAATATCGAATTGAAAATCTTAAAATAGCTTGAACTAATTAAATGTCATTAAGTAATACGGAGTAACAAACATTACGTATCAAAAATGTAGCCACGAGATAAAGAAAATTTAGATAGAAAGACAAAACATAATGCACTTGACAACAACTTATATCAGCCGTATATATTCCAATAAATTGGTATCATTCCCTCAATTATCAACCTTACCAAGTTGATGTTTTTGTTTAATATATGACGCTGATCTTCTTTGGTAATAAATATGTGATTAAATTTACGGGTTATTGGCCAAAATGTTAATTTGTAAGGAACTATAAGAATTCACCTTAAATTTTTTTTTTTTTTTTTTTTTTGTCAAAATTCCCTCACAAGTCGCAAGGTGCCTTGCGACTTGGGCAATGCCCGGTCATCATCGAGAAAATAAGGTTGTGAACGATTGTAATCAAGTCGCAAGGTGCTTGCGAGCCCACTAATTGGGGTGTAATTAAGTCGAGTCAATACATTTTCAATTTCGATTCGACTCAAATAGATCTGGTCCAGCGGTTGGTGGTCTGCCTCCTTTAGGGGAGGTCAGGAGTTCGACCCCCGTTGGCTACATATTAAAAATACAATTTCATCCATGCCATGAAGTATCCACCCATGACACCTTTCCCATATCGCTTGGGGGGTAAAGGGGAGGGGGTTTTACTTGACCGTGCCCTTGGATCGGTTTCAAGATTTCCTCCCGGGCAGCGATGGGGGCGGGGTTATTATCGCTGCATCGGCATAGTCGCAACGGGTGGTTTAGTCCCCCTCGGGTCTTCAATTTTGCCGTTTTCGTTGATTTTGACTTTTAAACGTAGTTTGACCTCTTATAAGTTGCTATAGAACCCTCTAAAATGTGATTAGTTTAATTTTCTCACCATTATTGACTAAAACTAAATGAATGTACTCAATGTGTCGAGACACTAACATTATTAAAGAATAAAATTTTCAAAAAATTAGAGAGTTTAACATTAATTGGTGATTTTCAAACGTTAACGTATTGGAAAAGATGTTTTCGAAAACTAATTGTATAATGCATGGCAAATTCTTAGTCAAGTTAGAACGATTTTAAGAGTATATATATGGTATATATAAAACGTTTACTGTAATTTATGATGTGTATCCTTAAATTTCCAAAACTCACAAAATTGACACAAATCAAACATCCTTAAATATCCAAAACGTAAGAAAGTCTACCAATCCGTAATCATAGAGTTCCTTAGTGTCCTTTTTAGTATTACTACTTTAATCAATGGTAACTTCATGATTCATCTGTGCATATAAACTATGATAAATGACGGTACAAAATTAACGAAATAACGAAGCTTTAGGAATTTAATACCTGGAACGAAGGGGCCGGCCTGAAAGTGTGTTCGGAAATGGAATTAGGATTTTATGTAGAAGATAAAACAAGTGAATTTAATTAATCCGAGTTAGGTCCGGTGACGGAAGAGTGATGGTTAATCCGATTAATGACGGTAATTGTAATGGGGTAAGTGTGGGTGCGTGGGAGAAATGAAGACAAAACTAGCTTTTTATTTATAAACAAATTAAGTTTTTTTAACTGTATTTATTTTGATTTAAAGAAAGCGTGGTTTTTCAATTGATAAATTTCTGGACTTCAAAGTCGTCTCAGTGAATTGTCAATGTCATCATCGTCGCGCACCATCCGTATTCTGTATGGGTGGTTGTTAATAAAATTACGAGTAATAAAAAAATTGCCGTTTTTGACATAAGCCTGTAAAAAGCATGCATGAGTACATGCATACATATGTTCAGTATACGGAGTAGTATAAATTTACGCGTCTTAAAGTGATGGATGCTTGCTGTTGAATTCAATATACGACGAAAGCCTGTTGTTACTACTGAATTAAAAAGGTCAGATACTACAATACGCAACCGGCCTCTTTTGTGAAAAATGGGTTTGTTGTGTAAAGTTAATAACCTGCATCTCAAAAGAAGGAAGGCAGGTGATTCTTTTGAACACAAAAGTTAAGTTACGTACGTTTGGTCATGAATTGGTAAATGGACAAAAAGCAGGTCATCTCTACTGGTGGTCAACTTCATATCATCACCTATGACCTATCCATGGTTTTGAATCTTAGTATTTGTTGTAGATGAAGATGAAACTTGGTTTTATTTCAAGTGATAATAGTGATAATGACCTGACACTTTTTGTTAGAGGTCAGTAATTTAGCTCTCGGAGACTAAAACATTGCATACAATGTTATTCTCTGACCTTAAAATCCACTCAATGTCGCTTTTCACACATGTTGCGGGAGCAGCAGAAAGGTTTTTTTTTTTTGAAAAACGAAGTAAGTCTTTTATTAGGGGAATTCGTCAAAATACACTTTTTTAAAAAAGTTTTCGAACAATTTACACTTTTTACAAAAAAAATTGGCAAAATACACCACTCATTCGAACACAATTTTGGTCGACCACCATATAGCTTGGTCAACCACCAAATTTAGCTTGTAGTCGAACATCATAACAAAGTCGTCGACCGCTTTTTGGGTCTAATACGTATTCGACCATCATAACAAAATGGTCGACCACTTTTTAGGTCGAAGGCACATTCGAACATCATAACAAGGTCGATCACTTTTTGGGTCTAATAACAAAGTGGTCAACCAACTAGACCTGATCACATATTATATGCCGTTGTTAATAAAATACACCACTTTGTGTTTGAAAAATAGTTGGAAGAGTAAAGGTTGAAGAAGGCACCGATGATGGTGATGGGGACGATGGCGGAGAAGAACACACTTGTTGCTGTAATTGTTTCTTCAATTGGGTTTACGGACGTAGAGCTTAGGAGCTTCGTTCCTCAATTTTTTTGCGATTATCCTTTCTTGAATTCCTGTGTCGTCATTATTGTCGAGTACCCGATTTTTGAGCGATAAATGTTGCCTTTTCTTCTTCAAGTGTGTTATTGAAAACCTTATAAAAATGAATATAAATGGGATCTGAATAGAGATATTATGGTTTGGGATACAAAGGGTGTACGTGTGAGAATTGAAGAACATTAGGTATACACGTGGTTTAATGGAACAATAAGGAAAGAAGTTAGTTTCATTTAAAAAAAAAGCAAAAATAAAATAAAATAAAAGATCATTGTAGCTAGTCGACCTAACTATTGGTCTCCCATGTTTATTTTTGGTCGACCACCTTGTAAATTTTGATGGTCGATCAAGCTATATAGTGGTCGACCAAAATTGTGTTCGAATGAGTGGTGTATTTTGCCAATTTTTTTTTAAAAAAAGTATAAATTGTTCGAAAAGTTTTAAAAAATGTATTTTTGTCAATTACCCCTTTTATTATAAACGAACAAAAGAATAAAGATACATAAGGGTAAGTCATATAGATCGACCCAGCCATACATTACGAATATATACACAAAGCAAAATTCGAAATTAGAGTAAAATAATAAAAATAAATGTTACCGTAGATTGGTCCAGGTTTCCTCTAAAGAAGCAGTTTGAGACGGGTTATGCAATTGCGGTAGATGATCGCGTAGGTGATTCCTTCCACCCTGGTCGACCCCAAACAAATGTTAAAAAAGTATTTGTCGTACGTGGGAAGTCCTCCTTTAGAATTAGAATTTTTATAAAACAAGAACAAGTTTGAAACTTTACTAACGTTAATGCATACGATTAATTTTAATATAATTATTTGTTTTACTTTCAAATAAAGCCTACTAATATGCTTTGTTTTGGTTTAGTTTGTATAGTTAGTGGTATGCTTGGTTTGAGGCTTTGTAGTCTATGTTTCTTTTGCTTGCAGTTGGGTCTTCTTTTATTTCTTCGTTTTGTTCTTTTAACGTTGGATGAAAGTTCTCTCTTTTTAAATAAGTTCGTTTTTTGGCGGGAAAAATAAAGCCTACTACAATATGTTGGGAGATAACTTTTTTTGATTTTTATTTAATTTTTTGGAAGAACAATTTAGGCCATCTCTAAAATAGTAGGGAAGACCGGTTTGTTCATATCACCATCAAATCATTATTTGAAAGGCCGGTTTGATGATTGTTGGAGCTAATCGATTCATTATGTCCCACATCGAAAGTGAAAGAAACAAATGTACATATATAAGCTTATGAAAACCTCACTCTATCACCAATTGGTTTTAGAGAAATGTAAAACTCATGAGCTTATATGTTGTCGATGTTGATGGACCTGAAAACGATCCTTCAAATGGTATTTGAGCCTGGTTATAGCCTAGATGTGTGGACGGTGCAGAATGGTAGCGGAGATTCAAACCGAGATGACTATGGACGTGACCGGGGAAGAGGTCGGGGGTCCGGGTGAGTCGAGATGGTATTGAACGTGTCCGTGGAAGTAGAGTGGAATGAATCGATTAAGGGGGTGATTGTTGGAGCTAATCGATTCATTATGTCCCACATCGGAAAGTGAAAGAAACAAATGTGCATATATAAGCTTACGAGAACCTCACTCTATCACCAATTGATTTTAGAGAAATGTGGAACTCATGAGCTTATATGTTGTCGATGTTGGTGGACCTGAAAACGATCCTTCAAATGGTATCCGAGCCTGGTTATAGCCTAGATGTGTGGACGGTGCAGAACGGTAGCGGAAATTCAAACCGAGATGATTATGGACGTGACCAAGGAGGAGGTCGGGTGTCCGGGAAGAGTCGAGATGGTTTTGAACATATCCGTGGAAGTAGCGTGGAATGAATCGATTAAGGGGGTGATTGTTGGAGCTAATCGATTCATTATGTCCCACATCGGAAAGTGAAAGAAACAAATGTGCATATATAAGCTTATGGGAACCTCCCTCTATCACCAATTGGTTTTAGAGAAATGTGAAACTCATGAGCTTATATGTTGTACATGTTGGTGGACATGAAAATGATCCTTCAATGATGTCATCTAGTTTTTGATCTATTATCATGTAATTTTTTTACGATACTCTTTAAAAAAAATATATATAGTTGAATGACTATTTGTAAAACGTAAAACATAATCATAACATGTGACCATAATCAGGTCGAGTTCAAGTTTATGATGTTTAAAATAAATTATCCTATCCTATTCCTATATATTATTATAATAAAACATTTCTTTAGTGTTCAACTTAGTTTTTTATTAGTTAAATACCTTTTGTTTTACTTCTTAAATATGGAGTAATATTTTGCGTTTCTTTACATACAAAATGCTTCCTGGCGTGAATGGTTAATTAATTTTGAAGGTCATAAGTCCAATCGACCTGTTCCCCTTAGTCAGTTTTATGTATAAACATTATACAATATTAAAGGTTGGTATGTTTTACAGATTTTGCGGGACTTTGACCCAATTGAAACCAATTGACCTGTTTCCCTTAGTCAGTTTTATGTATAAGAGTCATAAAACTAGTTATATAACCCAAATTGACCTGTTGAACAATCTAATATGTTCTTATTTTATAAAATCATATATAATATAATGTTTTATTTATATCTTATCTAAAAAGTTGGCATTAAATAGCTATTACCAGAAGCTTTGACCACCACAATCTGTTCTCATACATGAGGGTAACTAGCATACCCCAATGGTTCACTTTGCTTGTAGCATTTTCACCCATTCTTCCTGTACAAGTTTCTATGTCGTAAAGTACAATGTAGCTGTATATGCACAAAGATGAAAGAACAACTACCAATTATACTAAAGAGTTAATTATTTGAATGGTCCTTGTGGTTGTAGTAGTGAAATTATTAGTTTAATCCTTTAAAATTTTCAATGATGTTAATAGTCATTAACTACGTTGAGTGACTTGTGTCAAAGTAAAGGATTATTGACACAATTAAAAGGTTTTAAAGACTAAACTAGTGAAGTAGTGATGTCAATATATAGGACCACCCTAATATTTTAAAACTACAAAAAAGAAAAGAAAAAACAGTTGAGTGGGTTCAACGGATGACTATTTGATACGTAAAATCTCTCTTTATGTACATTGTTTCAGTTGTAAAGGGTACGTGTTATGTCGAGGTGACATGCTACAAAATATGACCCGAGATTGGCATGGGTTGAGGTTCAAATCAACCCATTTTGCCCATGTTCGCAGTCCTTTTTGGTATGCAACCTTAGGCTACATAATTTTCATCTTTTAAGGTGAGAAACCAATTTGGTAGTTAGCATATAGTAAGTAGTTCTCAGTTCAATTTTATCAAGATTTAAAGTTCAAAATTGTATTAACTGATCTATAATGACTACAAAAATTCTAAGCTGAGCAAAAATAGAGGACAAAGTTAGTTGTTCTAGATGTAGCAGAGCAACAAAAAGTAACAAGATCATTTCATAAATGAAAATGTGAAATATCAACCGAAATAAGAACCCATATATTCATTAATAGTTAAATCATAAATCCCTATAAGAAACGAAAAACAAAGTACTATAATATTGAAAACCTGTAATACACCCCTCAAAGAGCACAAAGATCTGATGGTGAAACCAAGCTTTCCACGTACTCAACAGAGCGAATTCGCTTGAAATCTGAAAGCGTGATTAATCTTATATCAAAATCAGGGTTTATCAAATTATGTGATATTGTTACGTATGAATCTTTTGTTGTATCACATATAACAAACTGATTATATCCATCAGTCAAAAGAATTCTGCCATCAACCAAAATACACACAGGGTGAAACTTTTTGAAATAATTACTGTCCAAACCGAATGTAAATGATCGCTCTTTTGACCATGAATTGTTTTCGTCTTCTTTCTTCACCCACAATTCGAATCCGTCATCGTTCTTATCTATCATGCAAAGGCAGCCATTAAATGATCTCAAAACAGTCCCAGCGTAGAAACGTAAATTTCGATAGATTCCGCGAGGGTCTTTTCCATCTGGTAGATTTATGATCTAAAATACCATCTCCTTAACATTGAGAGCTATGATTCCCACACATGTTAAAGATATAAACCAATATATATAGCCATTTAGAAATATACCCTCATCCCAAAAGGAAAAATAGTTATTAAAGGGTAGTGTTGACCTGGCCCACGAACTAGTTTTAAAATCGTAGACATGACAAGTAAGTCTCGGTAAATCTGAAACTGAAAAACATCCAAACCTAACAATCTTTAAGTCACCTGAAGTCGCACCATACCCAAATCCAAATTCATACGATGATGAACGCTCCGGACAAGGTCGATCCATAACATCAAGTAGCTTCGATGCACGTGTTAAGGGATTGTATAGGTACATATGAGTACGTAGCGAAAAATCAGTAATGGCCAAAACAACTATGCCAGTTTGTGTTCCTACAATATAAACTTCTTTACATTCCTTTTCTTCTAAAAGAGAATTTGGGATGTTGATTATGGAATGATCCTTGGTGTCTAAAACGATAAAAGGCATCGGGTGTTTGAGAAGGATCATCCGACGTGATCTCGACTTCATAAAGGATGGATCTGAAATAAGACGGTTCCAATGTTTTGATACGCATCTGAACCGGAGTAAAGACTTTCCGGGAAGTCGAGTAAGTATGTTATTAAGAACGTCATCGTGTATATGGATGTCCACCATTTAATTTTATTTAGAGACCTCGAAACCTTGCTCCATCAGTTGTCAAAATCATGTATTTGTCCAGTGTGTTTAATTTGTTTATTAAATATAATAATTATCATTATCATTATAATTATCATGTAGTTTATTACGGAGTGTATGTAACTTCTTTCGAGATACGGAGTATTTCCTCAGAATTAGTTTAGGATATTTATCAATCAGTCAATATTATTATCTCTTCAATTAAATACTCCGTACCTGATGCCTTTAATTTGACCGATTATTATCATCTAGTTTTTTTTTTACGATGGTCATTTTTGAAAAATAGTTGAATGGCCCGTTGTAAAACGTAAAATGTAAGGTGCAACTTATTTCAGCTCAAAAACTGCGGAAATATCTCGGAATAAGTTAGGTAAATTACATTACATCTAAATCTAATAGCCAAACATATACGATAAGTAGATGATATTGACAACTGAAGAAGCTAGCTAGGTTTTAGTTTCTGCAACTAAAATGGAGGGCGTGTTTACTCCTATACACGATGACATTCTTAGCAGCATACTTGCTCGACTTCCCGGTAAGTGTTTACTCAGGTTCAGATGCGTATCGAAACATTGGAACCGTCTAATTTAAGATCCTTGTTTTATGAAATGGATATCACGTCGAATGATTCTTTTTAAATACACAACGCCTCATGTCGTTATAGACCCCAAAGATCATTCCAAATTCAAGATCCCTTCCCTGTTAGAAAAGGTTTATAAAAAATTATCAGTTGTAGGAACACACAATGGAATAGTCTTGTTGATCATTCAGACTAGTTCGTCGAAACCTACTCATATGTACCTATACAACCCCTTAACCGGGCATCCAAGTTACTTGATGTTGTGGATCCACCGTCTCCAAAACCATGGTCATCATATGACTTTGGATTCGGGTATGGTGTGACTACAGATGACTTAAAGATCGTTAGTTTGGTTCTTTTTGTGATTCACGATTTACTTGTAATGTATTTGATATCAAGACTAGTTCGTGGGGCACGTCACCACCGATACAACAACAACAACAACAATACCCAATCTCACGAATGTAGGGTATGGGGAGGTAGAATGTAGACAATCATTCCTTGTACCCTAGATTAGAAGGAAGTCACTACTCCACCCGCGGGTATAGAACCCGCGACTAGATAAGATCGTCCCTCCCCCTACTCGAGAGCCAAGAGATTGCTTCCCAAAGGACCTCCGACCAGAAATGCTCATCAAAATGAAATAGTGTTGGCATACGTACCTGTGAGAGTTATGTGCGCCTAGGAAGATGCAGCCATACAAAGTATCCAGAAAAGAAGACACATATAGCAGTGATGCACAACAATATGACATATAGCATGAATAATATAATGCGCAGAGATATGTAATATCAAGTAGACATACAAACAAGAAAATACACAACCACACATACATACACACACATACAACACACACACACACACACACACACACACACACACATATATATATATATATATATACTTATATATGGATCTATATCTGTCACGACCCTACTTTTTTCATTATCTTTTTTCGTTAGTATTTAACGTCTGTTAATTGATATTCGTGCCACGTCATTTCTATGACTTATATTATTATTTTAATAGTAATATTTCCTTTATTATATGTTATATGAATATATGTGTTCGTATTTAAAATTTGTATGTTTCTACGTATTTTGGATTTCTATCCGGTAAATCATTTCGGTTTTCAAACCAACGATCAGACTTTTGTGATTTTCAAATTCAATTTATTTTATTTATGATATTTCTATATCATATGAGTTGTAAAATATTTTTAATTAATTTTTCCGCGTGTGTGTGTTCTTTCCGAAAAATTAATTGCGTAGCAGTGTTTTCGAGAATCGGGCTTCGTTCGCGCTTTTGGGCCAAAAGCTAATTCATGGAATCAAGTTTAGGCTAAGTGGGGCCCATCTCCATGTCCATTTTGGCTGAAATAGGCCTCCTCTCATTCATTTGTGGATTATTTTTCATAAGGTCCATTTTACACTTTCATTTACACACTTTATTTTTCCTAAACCCTAAATCACTTCACCTCCTCTCTTCTCCCTCACCCTAGGCCGAAATTTTACTCATCCATACACCAAAAATCGTCCAACATCATCAACCATATGAATCTTCATCATTTATCAAGATCATTTGCATAATCGGGTGTCTTATCTCACGATCTTTAAGCCTCTTCTTCTTGATTTTTGATTTGGGTATGAAAACAAACCCTAAATTTTTCATTTTTAATTATTTTTACTTATTATGATCTTGTTTTGATATGATAGTGTGACGACCCAGAAATTTCCGACTAATTTTAAACTTAATCTTTATATTATTTCAACACGATAAGCAAAGTCTGTAATGCTGAGTCACAAATATTTTGAACTGTTTCATATTTTCGTTTGACTTTCGACCATTCCCGACGATTCACGAACAACTATTTGTAAATAGATAACATATGTATTTAAATAGGTATTTATAATTTGAAATATAATTTAGAATATTATATAATATGATTATTAGGATTTATATTGTAAAATAAATAAAATAAAATGCGATTAACGGAAACTATATTTAAGAATATATAGATATATATAAATATGTATATAAATATTACTTGTAAATATTTAAAGTTATATTAAATCTATTTGTTTAAAAATATATAATATATTTGTTTTAGTAATTAACTTTGCTATTTTAAAACTATTTATATATAGAAAGGGAATATAAATGATTTCGAGCTTAATTAGTAAATGTCAGTAATACTCGGTTGATATTTTGTTAGCGTTCATATAGATTTAATATAAGTTTATGATGGATTAAAATAAAAGTTGAACTGTAAATCGATTACGAAGATTTTAGATTTGTTAAAAGTGTTTTTACCTTTTTAAGTTTAAATATTAGTACTCCGTACATATAAATCGGAACAAAAAATAAATAATTTTCGAACCTTTTTGATCAGGTTTCAAACAGGTAATAAGTGAAATAATTAAATATGTTTAATCTAAAAATTTGAGATTTTTAGGGACACTTTTATACATTAACTGTTTAGCAATGGACACGATATGGCCATCCGGGATAAACTGTCGGTAGTATATGACAATAATGAGGCTGCTAAACTGTTTACGTACTGTGTCCATTTCAATTCATGTGATCTTTGGTATTATTTTTTAATATTATAATTATTATTTTATATATAATTCAATATATATATATATATATATATATATATATATATATATATATATATATATATATATATATATATATATATATATATATATATATATATATATAGCAAGAGAGTTAGATTGAAATGGAGAAGACACAAACTACCACCGGCATCCTTTTCATCACCTCCGGCCACCCAAGCTCACTCCCACCTCACCATCGTCTACTTTAACTGCCACCACTAACCACCAAGGACCACCACAACCAACACCACTTGCAGTTTCCTTGTTCTTCTTCGACAAAACATCAACCATACTCTCCATTGTTCCATCAACGATCAAGACTACCACCCTACAATCACCCACCACTGGAGCATCACAACACCACTCAAATCACCATTGAACACTACCGTCTTACAACAAAGAACCACCATTATCATCATTTCATTTTTTTTGTTTTCGTTTACCATAAACAACACCACCATCTCTATCACACCCACAACAATTACAAACAACTATCGCCACTATTTCATTTCATTCTATGATCTTAAACCCATCACCGCTGCCACCACCGTTGGGTTACCATACACAACCACCATGTACAACCAAACACCTTTCATGTTCTTCTGTTTCAGCTGATCGAGCATCTTTTTCTTCATCAAAAGCAAATTAATCACCACCATCTTTGACCTTGTTTAACTTTCATTTCATCACCACCATTCATCAACAACGTAACCAATACAACTTTGAACTGTTGCACTGCTGTTCCGTTTCTAGATTATTTTTTTCTTTCTTTCGAACACCATTAAATTACTGCAACTTCTATACAATCTGTTACTATTGCAGTTAGCCGGAGACCCATGCTACGACACCATCACTTCCAGTTTATAATTACTCATTGCTTACTGTTTCGATTACCAACTGCTACTGTTATTCGACTGTTACTGCTTCAATCAATGGCTGCTACAGTTTGGTGTTCATGTTGCCATCATCGAATACTGTTACAAACTAAAACTGATCGATAAATTAAATTCAATGAAAATAGGGCTCATTAACGATATGGATTTGGGCCGCCAGTCACTAGTTCTTTTGTGTTGAGCCTGCTTTTAAGATTGGGCCGTGTTGTTGGGCCGTTTATGAATTTATGGGGTTTACAAAGGAGTAGGAAAAAGAACACAGAAATACGGGTTTAATGTCATTGTATCCAATACAAATCAGAAAAACACAGATGGCTCGATGGTTTGTGTGTGTTGTTGGGGAGCGGGAGGTTGAGGGTTCGAGTCTAGCGGTGACATTATAATTTTTTAGCCTATTCTTTGAGGTAGTTTCCATTATCTTTATTATTATTATTATTATTATTATTATTATTATTATTATTATTATTATTATTATTATTATTATTATTATTATTATTATTATTATTATTATTATTATTATTATTGTTATTATTATTATTAATATTGTTATTATTAATTATTATTATTATTGTTGTTGTTGTTGTTACTATTATTATTATTACTATACTAACATAAATATTATACTTATTATTTTTATTATCATTAAAATGAGTATTATGATTATCATTACTATTATTATTATTATTATTATTATTATTATTGTTATTATTATTATTATTATTATTACCATTATTAGTATTATCAACAAAATTATCATTTTTTAAAATTATTATTATTGACAAAAGTATTTTTATTAAAATTATCATTTTCATTATTATTATAAGTATTATTATCATTAAAACTATCATTATTATAAATATCAACATTACTACTAATATTATTATCATTATAAGTATTATTATTTTTAGAATCATAATTATTACTATTATCATTATTAAGTATATTTACTAATATTATTATTATAAAATAATACAACTTTTTATTTATTATCATTAATATTATTTTATCAAATATTTTTAGTTAAATAAACACTATAGTTAATACATATAACATATCTATATTAACATTTTATAATAAATACTAATTATTTAGTTAAAATACATAAAATAGAAATATTTAAATTACTTATTGATAAAACATATAATTTATTAAAATAACAATTAAATCACTAAATAAAATATAAATTCGTTCGATTACCATTACATGTTTTAATATACATAATTGAATATAGGTTCGTGAATCCGAGGCCAACCCTGCACTTATCCAGTGCCATCATATGTATTTTTACTACAAAATACAGTATTGTGAGTTTCATTTGCTCCCTTTTTAAATGCTTTTGCAATATATATTTTTGGGACTGAGAATACATGCGTTGTTTTATATATGTTTTACGAAATAGACACAAGTACTTAAAACTACATTCTATGGTTGGATTATTAAACCGAATATCGCCCCTTCAAGTCTGGTAACCTAAGAATTAGGGAAATGGCCCCTAATTGACGCGAATCCTAAAGGTAGATCTATCGGGCCCAACGAGCCCCATCCAGGGTATGGATGCTTTAGTACTTCGAGGTATTATTTAGTATATTAGCTGCGTGCTGTATACTGGGGGATATTCTATATGCATCTTGTTAAGGTCGGTTACCAGGTGTTCAATCCATATGAATGATTTTTATCTCTATACAGTTTGCGAAATGCCTGATATGAGATGTGTATTTATGAGAAATGAAAATCTTGTGGTCTATTAAAATGATAAAAATGATCGTCTATGATAAACTAATGAACTCACCAACCTTTTGGTTGACACTTTAAAGCATGTTTATTCTCAGGTATTAAAGAAATCTTCCGCTGTGCATTAGCTCATTTTAGAGATCATAATTGGAGTCATTCATGGCATATTTTGAAAGACGTTACATTCGAGTCATTAAGTTCATCAAGATTATTATTAAGTCAATTTATAGTTGGATCGTGAATATTATGAAATGGTATGCATGTCTGTCAATTTTCGATGTAAAGAAAGTTTATCTTTTAAAAAACGAATGCAATGTTTGTAAAATGTATCATATAGAGGTCAAATACCTCGCAATGTAACCATATGTTATTGTATTCGTCCAGATGGATTAGGACGGGTCGTCTCATATGGTATCAGAGCGGTGGTCTTAGCGAACCAGGTCTTGCATTAGTGTGTCTAACTAGTGGTTGTTTAGATGCATTAGTGAGTCTGGACTTCGACCGTGTCTGCATGTCAAAAGTTTTGCTTATCATTTCATGTCGAAAATTACTTGCTTATCATCCTTAAAGTCTAGACATGTCTTACTGCCTCTATTGCATAGACAGTATATAGATAAATTCATATCTTAGCGTATCTGTTATTGTTATCTTTGCCTGACAGCTTCCGTAGATTCCTCAGTAACTTATGGGATTTTAGTATTATATATGCATATGTAAATTATGTATTGCAGGGTACTAATCTACATCCTATAATCTATTTCTTATCGAAAATCCTTCATTTGATCGTACGATATGGATCCCTCAACCAGTTTGAGTTCCTCGGATTCCTACAGTTATTTCAACATGGATATTCACCTAAGCTCCAGAAGCAGCGTCACCAGAATGAATCAACCAATCAGCCATCCCCAATTGATCTGATGGGTTCGTAGCCTACTTAATCATTGGAAACAAGAAGAAGGCGATCCCTTCCATCCACCACATCCACCTCTTGGCAAAGAACCTGAAGCACTTACCGGCGAACCTGTTCGTAACACCATTTTTTCTCTCATTTCCAGAGTATCTCGCCACGATTATATTCTATCTAAAATTCTAAACCTTATTCATCCGCTCGTTTCGACCGATAATCATCCCGGAATAATAGAAGAAGTCAACGAACTTCGAGCTCGAGTAATCAATTTGGAGAATATGGTGCAAAATTTACCAGCCTCAGCAACATCACCAGCACCAACAGTACCACCAACAACCCAAGTTTCAACAATCCATGCCTCAACATCTCATTCTGTACCTTAAGTATAATCATCATTTTATGTATCGTTCTACATCAGTTATCTTCGTTCTTCATGGCGATTAGGTAATCTTCAAAGTCTTAAAGATTATTTATTCTAATTCCAACCGAAAGGCAAATGAGATTAATATCATATTAACTCATTAAATCCATGGTTACATCTAAAGAAAATATATATGTATATATGTTTTCATAAAGATTGTAATTAAAGATTCTTGTGTACAAACTGTTAATGGTGAAAATATTCTAACGGGTAGGTAATACCCGAGGAATATTTAGATTTCACATTAATAAGTTACACTGTACATTCTTCAAATTTGATTCAACAGTCATTTACTATCCTACTTACATCCACAGATATACTTATCCATTCACCGCAAAATAACCATTTTCATTCAATTTCATATTTGAATTTTGACCTATCAGAATTCAACAAGTGGCATAATGAAGAAAACATTGGACAAAATAAAATTTGTTAGAAACAAATAAATTAACTATGAGAAATTTTGTTAAGAATCCACGCTAACAAAATCCTAGCTAACTGTTCCTAGCTAACTATTAATTCCTTATTACATTTAATTATCGCAATTTATTTAACGCAATTTTAATTCTCGCAATTTTATTTATAGTCATTTAATTTCTGTTATTTATTTTACGCACTTTAAATATCGGGACACGTATACAAGGTTTTAACATATTATATCGACACATCTATATATATTATTTAGAATCACCATAGACACTCTATATGCAGTAATGTTCGAGTTAGCTATACAGGGTTGAGGTTGATTCTCAAATAATATATATACTTTGAGTTGTGATCGAGTCTGAGACATGTACACGGGTCACGATACATATTAATTAATTCGAATATTATATATTAAACCATATATGAATTATTGGACTGTTAACTGTGGACTAATAACATTGGATAAATAAAATGAATTAAAATATTGATTATAACATATGAAACTAAACATTTCTTCAAGTTTGCCATTTGATTTCATCTTAAACCTCATTTGTATCTTGACGATTACAATCTGCATTCAAACCTTTCATGATTCTTGAGAACACCTCAATCGAGAGGATGAACCAACCACACTTCATCTACGGAAGGAAAGATTAATGTATATAGTTATGCACCTGAAAACACTAGGAACCTGAGTAAACGTTTAACACGTATCTGTACTAGATCCCTTAGTATTGTTATTACCCAAAATAACATTGCAATTCCTTTCCAAATTAGCCAATTTTGTCATAGCTTCAGCAAATCAACTTCGATTTTCATTTAGATTAGCCTTATTATAACTTGAAATATAAGTTGCCTTTCGTCATCGTTATCGGAGAACCGTTTATATTCCACCACATTAGCAAAAACTTACCAACAACTTCATTACTTATTGGCTTGAGTCTCTCCGAAGAACCATTATATTTGTTCTTTAAAACCCTATCATATACTCATCCGCATCTTGTAACGAGAATTGCCATACCAATTACCAAGAATCAGCAATCGGTATTTTGAAATCTCGCCGCATGTCTACATCAACAGTTATAGGTATACATATAACCCTTATCTCTTAGAATTATGATCTTTCATTCTGAAATCCTGAAAAGCACCCAGTCTACGAATCAATACTCTGAATATTCAAAGAGCTGAATGAAGCAGCAGAAACTGTAAACGACCTTAACAGTCAAAAGTATGATGATAAAGAATAGAGTGTTGGAAACGCTCAATAGAAAATTTAGTACCAAAAAGCAGATTATGCGAAATTATGAAGGAGACTGTGGACACATCACAAGGACTAAACTTGTACATAAAGAATCTAAATGATTCAGTGTCTGTTGAAGTCATTAACGAAATATCTTGCTCCTAACTCTAAACCTTTACGGACAAATCTTCATTATCATTCATCGATATTAGGAATTCTGAGATATCATCATATTTTTCATTATAAATATCCTCGATACTTCTGAAGATATTTTTATAACTATTCTCATCTGAAATCATTTATACCTTCACGATATCAGTGTTACGACAGAAAGGAAAATGTTTTAGTTTCTAGATTCTGAAAAATTCGAATTTAAAATATGAATGTTTTGAAGTAGTGTTGGAAATTGATGCATGAGTTAGTATAATATAATGACACTTGATCAACGTGATTATATTACAGTAAGTCATGCTGAGTTTCTAAATGGAACATGATAATTCACAGATTATAACGTCATCATGTGCCATGTCACACGACTCTTACATTCAATCTAATATATAAACATATCAAGGACATAATTTCTTGACAGTTCTATCTTTTCTCTTGAATTCTGGTAATTTGACCATTCAAGATCGTGCTACTACAATTTCTCTCTTAGAACGTTAGCTATGTTCATTTCAGATTTCATATCTATGAATTCTGGACCATTATTCGTTTGACTTAAAATCGGGGAGAGAAAACAAAAGGATGGAACTCCAAAATATAAAGGAAATGAAGGGGGTGGATTTATAGTGAAATATCCGACAGAGCAATCGAGACAGATCATCGCATTTAACCAGAGAGGATCCTAATTTCCTTAATTACCGAAGAACCGAATCTTTTATAGATTTCTAAAATTATCTCTAAATTCCTTGAACTCCGAAAATCAATCATATCTACGTCAAAAGTTAAGACGAATCTTTATTTCTTCATTTCACTAATTTGTGATAGCTTCACTCGTACTCTTCGAGTAATCGAATTATCTTATCCATATTACTCTATGTTAATAACACTCTATTTATCAACTCATATTTGTCATGAAAACATTTTTATTGTTAGCCATGACCACCTCAATCAAATTTCGGGACGAAATTTCTTTAACGGGTAGGTACTGTGATGACCCGAAAATTTCCGACTAATTTTAAACTTAATCTTTATATTATTTCGACACGATAAGCAAAGTCTGTAATGTTGAGTCACAAATATTTTGAACTGTTTCATATATTCATTTGACTTTCGACCATTCCCGATGATTCACGAACAACTATTTGTAAATAGATAACATATATATTTAAATAGGTATTTATAATTTGAAATATAATTTAGAATATTATATAATATGATTATTATTATTTATATTGTAAAATAAATAAAATAAAATGCGATTAATGGAAACTATATTTAAGAATATATAGATATATATAAATATGTATATAAATATTACTTGTAAATATTTAAAGTTATATTAAATCTATTTGTTTAAAAATATATAATATATTTGTTTTAGTAATTAACTTTGCTATTTTAAAACTGTTTAAATATAGAAAGGGAATATAAATGATTTCGAGCTTAATTAGTAAACGTCAGTAATACTCGGTTGACATTTTGTTAGCGTTCATATAGATTTAATATAAGTTTATGATGGATTAAAATAAAAGCTGAACTGTAAATCGATTACGAAGATTTTAGATTTGCTAAAAGTATTTTTACCTTTTTAAGTTTAAATATTAGTACTCCGTACATATAAATTGGAACAGAAAATAAATAATTTTCGAACCTTTTTGATCAGGTTTCAAACAGGTAATGAGTGAAATAATTAAATATGTTTAATCTAAAAATTTGAGATTTTTAGGGACACTTTTATACATTAACTGTTTAGCAATGGACACGATATGGTCATCCGGGATAAACTGTCGGTAGTATATGACAATAATGAAGCTGCTAAACTGTTTACGTACTGTGTCCATTTCAATTCATGTGATCTTTGGTATTATTATTTAATATTATAATTATTATTTTATATATAATTCAATATATATATATATATATATATATATATATATATATATATATATATATATATATATATATATATATATATATATATATATATATATAGCAAGAGAGTTAGATTGAAATGGAGAATACACAAACTACCACCGGCATCCTCTTCATCACCTCCGACCACCCAAGCTCACTCCCACCTCACCATCGTCTACTTTAACCGCCACCACTAACCACCAAGGACCACCACAACCAACACCACTTGCGGTTTCCTTGTTCTTCTTCGACAAAACATCAACCACACTCTCCATTGTTCCATCAACGATCAAGACTACCACCCTACAATCACCCACCACTGGAGCATCACAACACCACTCAAATCACCATTGAACGCTACCGTCTTACAACAAAGAACCACCATCATCATCATTTCATTTTTTTCTGTTTTCGTTTACCATAAACAATACCACCATCTCTATCACACCCACAACAATTACAAACAACTATCGCCATTATTTCGTTTCATTCTATGATCTTGAACCCATCACCGCTGCCACCACCGTTGGGTTACCATACACAACCACCATGTACAACCAAACACCTTTCCTGTTCTTCTGTTTCAGCTGATCGAGCATCTTTTTCTTCATCAAAAGCAAATTAATCACCACCATCTTTAACCTTGTTTAACTTTCATTTCATCACCACCATTCGTCAACAACGTAACTAATACAACTTCGAACTGTTGCACTGCTGTTCCGTTTCTAGATTTTTTTTTCTTTTTTTCGAACACCATTAAATTACTGCAACTTCTATACAATCTGTTACTATTGCTGTTAGCCGGAGACCCATGCAACGACACCATCACTTCTGGTTTATAATTACTCATTGCTTACTGTTTTGATTACCAACTGCTACTGTTATTCGACTGTTACTGCTTCAATCAATGGCTGCTACAGTTTGGTGTTCATGTTGCCATCATCGAATACTGTTACAAACTAAAACTGATCGATAAATTAAATTCAATGAAAATAGGGCTCATTAACGATATGGATTTGGGCCGCAGTCACTAGTTCTTTTGTGTTGAGCCTGCTTTAAGATTGGGCCGTGTTGTTGGGCCGTTTATGAATTTATGGGGTTTACAAAGGAGTAGGAAAAAGATAACAGAAATACGGGTTTAATGTCATTGTATCCAATACAAATCAGAAAAACACAGATGGCTCGATGGTTTGTATGTGTTGTTGGGGAGCGGGAGGTTGAGGGTTTGAGTCTAGCGGTGACATTATATTTTTTTTAGCCTATTCTTTGAGGTAGTTTCCATTATCTTTATTATTATTATTATTATTATTATTATTATTATTATTATTATTATTATTATTATTATTATTATTATTATTATTATTATTATTATTATTATTATTATTATTAGTATTATTATTATTATTATTATTATTATTGCTATTATTATTATTGTTATTATTATTAATATTAATATATTATTAATATTAATATTATTATTATACTATTATTATTATTATTATTATTATTATTATTATTATTGTTATTATTATTATTATTATTACTATACTAACATATTTATTATTATTATTATCATTAAAATAAGTATTATGATTATCATTACTATTATTATTATTATTATTATTATTATTATTATTATTATTATTATTATTATTACCATTATTAGTATTATCAACAAAATTATCATTTTTAAAATTATTATTATTGACAAAAGTATTTTTATTAAAATTATCATTTTCATTATTATTATAAGTATTATTATCATTAAAACTATCATTATTATAATTATCAACATTACTACTAATATTACTATCATTATAAGTATTATTATTTTTAGAATCATAATTATTATTATTATCATTATTAAGTATATTTACTAATATTGTTATTATAAAATAATACAACTTTTTATTTATTATCATTAATATTATTTTATCAAATGATTTTTAGTTAAATAAACAATATAGTTAATACATATAACATATCTATATTAACGTTTTATAATAAATACTAATTATTTAGTTAAAATACATAAAATAGAAATATTTAAATTGCTTATTGATAAAACATATAATTTATTAAAATAACAATTAAATCACTAAATAAAATATAAATTCGTTCGATTACCATGTTTTAATATACATAATTGAATATAGGTTCGTGAATCCGAGGCCAACCCTGCACTTATCCAGTGCCGTCATATGTATTTTTACTACAAAATACAGTATTGTGAGTTTCATTTGCTCCCTTTTTAAATGCTTTTGCAATATATATTTTTGGGACTGAGAATACATGCGTTGTTTTATATATGTTTTACGAAATAGACACAAGTACTTAAAACTACAATCTATGGTTGGATTATTAAACCGAATATCGCCCCTTCAAGTCTGGTAACCTAAGAATTAGGGAAATGACCCCTAATTGACGCGAATCCTAAAGGTAGATCTATCGGACCCAACGAGCCCCATCCAGGGTATGGATGCTTTAGTACTTCGAGGTATTATTTAGTATATTAGCTGCGCGCTGTATACTGGAGAATATTCTATATGCATCTTGTTAAGGTCGGTTACCAGGTGTTCAATCCATATGAATGATTTTTATCTCTATGCAGTTTGCGAAATGCCTGATATGAGATGTGTATTTATGAGAAATAAAAATCTTGTGGTCTATTAAAATAATGAAAATGATAGTTTATGATAAACTAATGAACTCACCAACTTTTTAGTTGACACTTTAAAGCATGTTTATTCTCAGGTATTAAAGAAATCTTCCGCTGTGCATTAGCTCATTTTAGAGATCATAATTGGAGTCATTCATGGCATATTTCGAAAGACGTTACATTCGAGTCATCGACTTCATCAAGATTATTATTAAGTCAATTTATAGTTGGATTGTGAATATTATGAAATGATATGCATGTCTGTCAATTTTCGATGTAAAGAGAGTTTATCTTTTAAAAAACGAATGCATTGTTTGTAAAATGTATCATATAGAGGTCAAATACCTCGCAATGTAACCATATGTTATTGTATTCATCCAGATGGATTAGGAAGGGTCGTCTCAGATAGTACTTGTATATGATTGTGTTGTTGATTTGATGCTTAGAAATGCTCGATTTCATGTGTTTTCGGTATGAATAAAAGCGGACAGCAGAATTTTTGTTAAAATCAGTGAACTTGACTTATGTTTATGATTAATTAAAGTGTATAAATAAGTTCCTCTCATCAAAATCATAATTTTAGGCTTTGGATTCATGTCATTTCGAATTACGGATCATCAAATATGCATGATTTAGTGTTTTGTTGAAAATGAAATGTGATAACTTGTAAGATGAGTTTTGGTCCGACTTTATGGTCATATTTGGAGCCTTTATGGTGTACCATTGGGATAGGATTGATTATTGGATGAACATTCATGTTCGGGTCATCGAAATCCGAGCCACGGATCACCCGGAATGGCTAAAACAAGTATTGAAACGGATTAAAGAAAAGTTTGGTTCATGGCTGTTCTTCACGACCCCATGAACTGATATTAGGTTGTTCTTGAGTGTTCTAAGGTGTCGGGATGATTGTTTGGACGAATATATATATAAAATTCGTCAAAAACTGACACCCGAGACTCAAGTTGTGACCCGACAAATCTTTAATTATACTTATGGTTATGAAATTGAAACTTAGGTTATAAATAATATTTTTCATTATAATTAAATTACTTATGAAATAAAAGTAATCATTTTTAATAAATACTTGTGATATATATTTATTATATCATTTAATAATTACATTATGATTTAATTATTCTTATAATTAAACTTATGATTAATAATACATTTATTATTAACGGAATACTTATGATAAGTATAAAACTTATGTTATGAGATTATTATATCAAGACTCAAAATAAAGATTAATTATTTATTTATTTATTATAAGACTTAGTTATTATTTAATTATAATACAATATTATTATTAAATACTTATGGTTTAATAATTATATTAAAATACTTATGATATGTGTAACATTTCATAATTAATTCAAGATACTTATATTATGATTAATAATTCATTATTAATTAATAATACTTATGATATGATTAATATTTAATTAATTAATTAAATACTTATGTTATATCTTCTATATCATTTAAACTTATATTAACTTTATAATTCGATTTAATTCAATAAAATTTATGATATGACATGTTTATACAAATATTATTTTAAATAATATTATAACTTATATTATCAATATAATTTACACTTTAAACATCAATGTTGACTAAGTTTGACCAAGGTTGACTTTTGAGTTGACTTTCTGTTGACTTTGACTTTCAGCTGACTTTTGTTGACTTTTCTAATTAAGGAAACTTTCCAAAGATAAAAACTTTCTAAAAATAGAAACTTTTCTAAAATATAAACTTTCCTAAAATAGAAACTTTCCAAAAATAGAAACTTTCCAAAAATAGAAAGTACGTGTTATACGCTGTCCTGATCATACCGAATCATACCGAGTGATAATCTATGCTTTACTACAACAAGTACTATGGTTATGATACTAAGACTTGACATAAGTTAGTTATTTATATCGACCTGCTTTATTTTTAGGTCGTAATTGTGGTCATTCTTGATCACTTTACCTTTTGCTGTTCACATTTCTGTTTCATTGCTTCATTTGCTTCATTTGCTTTAAGGTGAGTTATAGTCCCGCTTTTCAGACTATTTTAAAGTATTTTTGGGATGAGATTACATGCAATTTTTGTTTTACGTTTAGACACAAGTGGAAATTAATTTAAATTATTCATTATGAGCTGAACGAAAATATTTCCTAGTCTGGTAACTGTAATCACTGGTTTCTACTGGTGAACGCGAATCCTATGGATAGATCTATCGGGCTTGACAGTCCCATTTCGAGCTAGTGGCGCTAGCAATTTATAATCGGAATGTATTAGTACTTCGTAATTTTTAAAGATACATCTGTTCAGTGTATATTGTTGTATGGTAAGGGTAAGGAAATGGTTAAGTGGTTACCATGTGGCTCATGGATTAATGGAATAATGTGGCTCATGGAATCCGAAACTAATACTATATCGTCAGCGAATATTAGGCACCATGAGATGTTATCTTGTATCTTTTCAGTCAGTTCGTCTAGGATCAAAGCGAAAAGATATGGGCTAAGGGTCGATCTCTGATGTAAACCTACCTCTACAGGGAAAAACTCAGTGTTTCCTATCGTCGTACGCACACGAGTCTTCGCCCCCTCGTACATATCTCTAATAGTTCTTATATATCTACTTGGGACACACCTAGCATTAAGTGTCTTCCAAATCAGCTCACGCGGGACACAGTCATAAGCCTTTTCCAAGTCTAAGAACGCCATGTGTAGATTCTTTTATTTTTCCCTATACTTCTCCATAAGGCTTCTAACGATGTGAATCGCCTCCATCGAAGAGCGTCCTGGCATGAAAACGAATTGGTTCTCTGAAACCTTTGTCTCGCGTCGGAGCCTCGTCTCAATCACTCTCTCCCAAAGCTTCATAGTATGATTAAGTAACTTTATGCCTCTGTAATTACTACATATTTGCGTATCTCCCTTGTTCTTGTAAATGAGAATAACCTCACTGAGTCTCCATTCCAAAGGCATCTTTGCGTTTCTAAACCTCGTGTTAAAAATGTTTGTCAACCATCTAACCCCATCGCCTCCTAGGCACGTCACCACCGATATACCTCAAAAAAGATTTTTACTTTTGGTATGCGGGTCATGTATCTATAAATGGGTATATTGTATCTATCAAAGGTTAAAACTTTTGTTAAATTTTGGTCGTGTTTACCATTGTTTAAGAAAACATGTAAAGAATGTTAAATGTGTATGTATATAAGTTTTGAAAGATAATGCAGGTTTGAAGTGTTTGGTTTTATTGGTTTGAGTCAAATGTGTAAAAAAACAAAATGTCTTTTTTTCGTTTATGAGTCGAAGCTGTTTCATGAAATTATTAGTTTAATCCTTTAAACTTTTCAATGATGTTAATACTCATTAACTACATTGAATTACTTTTTTGAAAATAAAGGATTATTGAAACCATTTTTAACCATGACGTTAACCATGACGTTATGTCATGGTATCACTGACTGCCACATTAGCACCACATCAGCACTTTCCTTCGATCACTAACCAAAGACTAACTTCTAACAACCATGACATACCTATCACACACTTCCTCACACCCACTAAGTTGATTAATTATTTACGAATACAAGTTTAAAAGCATTATGTACAACAAAAAAATGCAACCAGTCCGTGATTTAATTTTTCATCCAATGAAAATTTGAAGCACGGTGAAACAACCACTAACCATTGAATTGCTGTTAATATTGGTGTGATTGGTTGGCGGATCCAACCACGGATCCTACCACGAACCGTTAAGAGTGGCCTGACACAATTAAAAGGTTTTAAAGACTAAACTAGTGATTTCAATATATAGGGACCAATCTACTATTCTAAAACTACAAAAAAGAAAAAAGAAAAAAAAAAACCAGTTGAGTGGGTTCAACGGATGACTCTATTTGATACATAAAATCTCTCTTTAACTACATTGTTTCAATTGTAAAGGGTACATGTTATGTTGAGGTGACATGCTACAAAATATGACCCGAAATTGACGTGGGTTGAGGTTCAAATCAACCCAATTTCCCCATGTTCGCAGCCAGTGGCGGAAATAGCATGGGGCAAGGGGGGGCAGATGCCCCCAGTCGATTCGCAATTTTTAGTGTAAAAATTTTGGGTTTTTCGACTTTGCCCCCGGTGGAATTTTTTTTTTGCCCCAAAACCTCCATATTTTATCCCAAAACCTCCGTATTTTGCCTCAAAACCTTCATATTTTGCCTAAAAACCTCCACATTTTGCTCAAAAATCACCATATTTTTCCCAAAAACCTCCATATTTTACCAAAAAAATTTGATACGCTTTAAAAAAAATTTCGCCCCGGGTGAAAAAAATTCCTGTTTTCGCCACTGTTCGCAGCCCTTTTTGGTATGCAACCTCAGGCTACATAATTTCCATCTTTTAAGGTGGGAAACCAATTTGGTAGTTAGCATATAGTAGTTCTCAGTTCAATTTTATCAAGATTTAAAGTTCAAAATTTTATTAACTGATCTATAATGACTACAAAAATTCTAAGCTGAGCAAAAATAGATGACAAAGTTAGTTGTTCTAGAAGTTGTGATGTGGTCCAGCGGTTGGTGGCCTGCCTCCTTTAGGGGAGGTCAGGAGTTCGACCCCCGTTGGCTACATATTTAAAACACAATTTCATCTCTGCCATGAAGTATCCACCCATGGAACCTTTCCCATATCGTTTGGGGGGTAAAGGAGAGGGGGTTTTACTTGGCCGTGCCCTTGGATCGGTTTCAAGGTTTCCTCCCGGGTAGCGATGGGGGCGGAGTTATTATCGCTGCATCGGCATAGTCGAAACGGGATATGATCGCAACGGGTGGTTTAAGTCCTCTCGGGTGATCTTAATCGCTGTCCAAAACAAAAGTTAGTTGTTCTAGATGTAGCAGAGCAACAAAAAGTAACAAGATCATTTCATAAATGAAAATGTGAATTATCAACCGAAATAAGAACTCATATATTCATTAAAAATTA
The DNA here is from genome assembly GCF_046630445.1 of Rutidosis leptorrhynchoides. Classification (NCBI taxonomy): domain Eukaryota; kingdom Viridiplantae; phylum Streptophyta; class Magnoliopsida; order Asterales; family Asteraceae; genus Rutidosis; species Rutidosis leptorrhynchoides. The sequence continues at coordinate 39,870,007 of NC_092335.1, read as the reverse complement.
AATCATAAATCTATGTAAGAAACGAAAAACAAAGTGCTATAATATTAAAAAACCTGCAATACACCCCTCAAAGAGCACAAATATCTGATGGTGAAACCAAGCTTTCCACGTACTCAACACAGCGAATTCGTTTGAAATCTGAAAGCGTGATTAATCTTATATCAAAATCGGGGTTTATCAAATTATGTGATATTGTTACGTAAGAATCTTTTGATGTATCATACATAACAAACTGATTATATCCATCAGTCAAAAGAATTCTGTCATCGACCAAAATACACACAGGGTGAAACTTTTTGAGATAATTCCAGTCCAAACCGAATGTAAATGAACGCTCATTTGACCATGAATTCTTTTTGTCTTCTTTCATCACCCACAATTCAAATCCGGTATCTTTCTTGTCTATCATGCAAAGGCATCCATTCAGTGATCCCAAAACAGTCCCAACGTACGAATCTAAATAATGATAGATTCCGCGAGGGTCTTTTCCATTTGGTAGATTTATGATCGAAAATACCATCTCCTTAACATTGAGAGCTATGATTCCCACACATGTTAAAGATATAAACCAATATATATAGCCATTTAGAAATATACCCGCATCCCAAAAGAAAAAATAATCATTAAAGGGTAGTGTTGACCTGGCCCACGAACTAGTTTTAAAATCGTAGACATGACAAGTAAGTCGCGGTAAATCTGAAACTGAAAAACATCCAAACCTAACAATCTTTAAGTCTTCTGTAGTTGCACCATACCCAATTCCAAATTCATACAATAATGAAAGCTCCGGAGAAGGCCGGTCCATGACATCAAGTAGCTTGGATGCACGTGTTAAGGGATTGTATAGGTATATATGAGTACGTAGCGAAAAATCAGTAGTGACCAAAACGACTATGCCATTGTGCGTTCCAACAATAGACACTTCTTTACATTCTCTTTCTTCTAAAAGGGAATTTGGGATCTTCATTATGGAATGATCCTTGGTGTCTAAAACGACAAAAGGCATCGGGTGTTTGAGAAGAATCATCCGACGTGATCTCGACTTCATAAAGTAAGGATCTGAAATAAGACGGTTCCAATGTTTTGATACGCATCTGAACCGGATTAAAGACTTTCCGGGAAGTCGAGTAAGTATGTTGTTAGTGATGTCATCGTGTATATGGACGTCCGCCATTTTATTAAGAGACCTAAACCTACTTTGATGATCAGATGTTACAATCATGCATTTGTCGAATGTGCTTTTTTTTTGTATTAAATAGAAACATATGTACAGTTTATCAATAACTAACTTCTTCCGAGATGTTTTCTCAGAATTAGTTTAGGATAATTATCAATCACTATTAGTATCTCTTCAATCAAATACGTAATAATCCTTTAATTTATATTTATATTTATATTTATATTTATATTTATATTTATATTTATATTTATATTTATATTTATGAGATGATACGAGTCCATGATTAAACATTGATAACATGTCCATCTTCCCCTCTCTTCAATTTTCTATTTCTAACTTTCAATTTTTAAAATTTGGTGTTTTAATTTAGGTGTACTCAAAATCATGGACTGGACTGCAGTTTACATGCCATTAGACAATGTGGAATGTACGGTCAAACAACTGGGCTCGACAATATTTAGGTCAACTATCTATCTTCGTGTTTATTCAGCTCGACAATATTGTCGAACTTGACATAGTCTCTGTTAGGAAGTAATTCTGATATTCTTAAAATCTGATTGGTCGTCATAACTGAATTTTGTTTTTTGGTTATCATAAGTAAATTCAATACCACACTATATTAACATGATGAGGATTGTAAAACATTAAACAGGTTAGGGTTATAAAATGTGTTATTATTACAAAGATATAGATATATAGATCTTTATTTAAGTTGCTTTTAGAGGTTGGTATGTTTTACAGACTTTGCTGGACTTTGACCAAATTGAAACCAATTGACCTGTTCCCCTTGTTGAATATTAAACTTGGATGGTAGAGTTGATGTGGTCAATTAACACATTTATTTTGAGGCTACACTATTCAAATGAAGGCTTTCATCTTCATACTCACCAACTCTCATTTTTGAGTAGTATAAATAGAGCTCTAACTTATGCTCATTTTCTCATCCCAAAATCACAAGTGTTCTTGTGTACTAAAAGAGTTAATAGATAGTTTGAGTGTTGAGTCTCCTAATTACAAGAGATATAAAGATTAGTGTTTATCCTTGTAATTAGAGAGAAGTATAATTCTTATTATTCTTATTAGTGAAACGTTTCTTTCCTTGCCCGTGGTTTTTACCCTATTGGGGTTTTTCACGTTAAATCTCAATGTCTCTTTATTGTTGATATTTCAATTATTACTAGCGGTTTGCTATAATTCGATGTCGCTTTTCTTAACAAGTGGTATCAGAGCTTAGGTCTAAATATCTAGTGTGTATTAATCTACTTATCGTATGCTCTGTGGTTGCCACGAGAGTGGATCGTCCACATCGGAAAATAAGTAAGATTAATTTTACTCGATAAAAGTTCTCGGGTACTATTTCTCAGAAAAATAGTATTGTCGAAAAGAAGATTGTGATTATAGCAATGTCTACGAAATTCGAAATTGAAAAGTTCAACGGGAGTAACTTCTCGTTATGGAAACTAAATATGAAAGCTATCCTGAGAAAGGATAAGTGTTTGGCGGCCATCAGTGGACGTTCCGCTGAAGTCACTGATAAAAAATGGGAAGAGATGGACGGCCAGGCTATCGCAAATCTTCATCTGGCACTAGCAGATGGCGTTTTGTCTAACATTGAAGAAAAGAAGACGGCGAAAGAGATTTGGGATCGCCTCGTAAAATTGTACGAGACCAAATCACTCCACAACAAGATATTCCTTAAGAGGAAACTTTATGCACTACGCATGAATGAATCTACTTCAGTTAATGAGCACATTAATTCTTTGAATACTCTATTTTCTCAACTCGCTTCATTAAGCTGCAATATAGAGCCAAAAGAACGTGCTGAACTTTTACTTCAGAGTCTTCCTGATTCGTATGATCAACTCATTATTAACTTAACCAATAATGTTCTCTCGGAGTATCTAGTCTATGATGAAGTTGCGGCTGCTATTCTAGAAGAAGAAAATCGGCGCAATAACAAGGAGGACAAACAGGCCGGTTCACAACAAGTGGAGGCCTTAGTGGTGTCAGGAGGGAGATCAATAGAACGTGGCCCAAGTGGGAGTCACAATCATGGCAAACCGAAGTCTAAAAGGAAGAAGACCTATACATGCTACAATTGTGGCAAGAAAGGTCACCTGAAGAAGGATTGTCGGAGTTTAAATAACTCAAATCCTTAAGGAAATATTGCAAGCACTTCAGATGATAGGACTGCTTTGGTTAGTGAGGCAGTGGTAGCAAATGAAGGCAGAAAGACATTTGTTGATGTCTGGTTATTTGACTCGGGAGCTACTTTTCACATGACCCCTAGAAGAGAATGGTTCAAACAATATGAACGTATCTCAGGAGGATCTGTATACAGTTGCAATGATCATGAACTAAAGATAATTGGAATTGGAGATATCATTCTGAAGATGCACTATGGTTCAGTTCGTACTATTCAAGGTGTACGACACATGGAGGGTTTGAAGAAGAACTTATTGTCTTTAGGACAATTGGATGATCTTGGTTGTAAGATGGTGATACATGAGAAGATCATGATAATCAAGAAAGGCGCGGTTGTACTTATGAAAGGAGAAAAGGTGGGTGCTAATTTATACATTCTGAAAGGCGAGACGGTACAGGAATCGGAAGCATCTGTTGCTTCGAATAGTTCAAGTGATAAAGTTGCTATGACATGTCATCAAAAGCTTGGACACATGTCTGAACAAGGTATGAAGATTCTTGTTGAAAGAAATCTTATTCCTGGTCTTACAAAGGTATCACTACCTTTCTGTGAGCATTGTGTAATCAGCAAGCAGCATCGCCTGAAGTTTAACACATCAAATTCTAGAAGTAAATCGATTCTAGAATTGGTTCACTCTGATGTGTGGCAAGCACCAGTTCAATCCCTAGGAGGAGCAAAGTATTTTGTATCATTTATTGATGATTATACTAGGAGATGTTGGGTGTATCCAATCAAGAGGAAAGCAGATGTGTTTGAAGTTTTCAAAGTTTACAAAGTGCGAGTTGAACTTGAATCTGGTAAAAAGATCAAGTGTTTGAGGATAGATAATGGAGGAGAAAACACTGGTGATGAATTTGATAAGTTTTGCAAACAAGAAGGTATCAAAATGCAGTTCACAACAGCATACACTCCTCAACAAAATGGAGTGGCAGAGTGTAGTGACCCGAACTTTTCCATGTTTATATATATTAATTGAGATTGATATTTACATGATTAAATGTTTCCAACATGTTAAGCAATCAATCTTGTTAAGACTTGATTAATTGAAATATGTTTCATATAGACAATTGACCACCCAAGTTGACCGGTGATTCACGAACGTTAAAACTTGTAAAAACTATATGATGACATATATATGGATATATATATATAGTTAACATGATACTATGATAAGTAAACATATCATTAAGTATATTAACAATGAACTACATATGTAAAAACAAGACTACTAACTTAATGATTTTTAAACGAGACATATATGTAACGATTATCGTTGTAAAGACATTTAATGTATATATATCATATTAAGAGATATTCATACATGATAATATCATGATAATATAATAATTTAAAATCTCATTTGATATTATAAACATTGGGTTAACAACATTTAACAAGATCGTTAACCTAAAGGTTTCAAAACAACACTTACATGTAACGACTAACGATGACTTAACGACTCAGTTAAAATGTATATACATGTAGTGTTTTAATATATATTTATACACTTTTGAAAGACTTCAATACACTTATCAAAATACTTCTACTTAACAAAAATGCTTACAATTACATCCTCGTTCAGTTTCATCAACAATTCTACTCGTATGCACCCGTATTCATACTCGTACAATACACAGCTTTTAGATGTATGTACTATTGGTATATACACTCCAATTATCAGCTCTTAGCAGCCCATGTGAGTCACCTAACACATGTGGGAACCATCATTTGGCAACTAGCATGAAATATCTCATAAAATTACAAAAATATGAGTAATCATTCATGACTTATTTACATGAAAACAAAATTACATATCCTTTATATCTAATCCATACACCAATGACCAAAAACACCTACAAACACTTTCATTCTTCAATTTTCTTCATCTAATTGATCTCTCTCAAGTTCTATCTTCAAGTTCTAAGTGTTCTTCATATATTCTACAAGTTCTAGTTACATAAAATCAAGAATACCCCAATCTTGTAAGGTGATCATCCAACCTCAAGAAATCTTTGTTTCTTACAGTAGGTTATCATTCTAATACAAGGTAATAATCATATTCAAACTTTGGTTCAATTTCTATAACTATAACAATCTTATTTCAAGTGATGATCTTACTTGAACTTGTTTTCGTGTCATGATTCTGCTTCAAGAACTTCGAACCATCCAAGGATCCGTTGAAGCTAGATCCATTTTTCTCTTTTTCAGTAGGTTTATCCAAGGAACTTAAGGTAGTAATGATGTTCATAACATCATTCGATTCATATATATAAAGCTATCTTATTCGAAGGTTTAAACTTGTAATCACTAGAACATAGTTTAGTTAATTCTAAACTTGTTCGCAAACAAAAGTTAATCCTTCTAACTTGACTTTTAAAATCAACTAAACACATGTTCTATATCTGTATGATATGCTAACTTAATGATTTAAAACCTGGAAACACGAAAAACACCGTAAAACCGGATTTACGCCGTCGTAGTAACACCGCGGGCTGTTTTGGGTTAGTTAATTAAAAACTATGATAAACTTTGATTTAAAAGTTGTTATTCTGAGAAAATGATTTTTATTATGAACATGAAACTATATCCAAAAATTATGGTTAAACTCAAAGTGGAAGTATGTTTTCTAAAATGGTCATCTAGACGTCGTTCTTTCGACTGAAATGACTACCTTTACAAAAATGACTTGTAACTTATTTTTACGACTATAAACCTATACTTTTTCTGTTTAGATTCATAAAATAGAGTTCAATATGAAACCATAGCAATTTTATTCACTCAAAACGGATTGAAAATGAAGAAGTTATGGGTAAAACAAAATTGGATAATTTTTCTCATTTTAGCTACGTGAAAATTGGTAACAAATCTATTCCAACCATAACTTAATCAACTTGTATTGTATATTATGTAATCTTGAGATACCATAGACACGTATACAATGTTTCGACCTATCATGTCGACACATCTATATATATTTCGGAACAACCATAAACACTCTATATGTGAATGTTGGAGTTAGCTATACAGGGTTGAGGTTGATTCCAAAATATATATAGTTTGAGTTGTGATCAATACTGAGATACGTATACACTGGGTCGTGGATTGATTCAAGATAATATTTATCGATTTATTTCTGTACATCTAACTGTGGACAACTAGTTGTAGGTTAATAACGAGGACAGCTGACTTAATAAACTTAAAACATCAAAATATATTAAAAGTGTTGTAAATATATTTTGAACATACTTTGATATATATGTATATATTGTTATAGGTTTGTGAATCAACCAGTGGCCAAGTTTTACTTCCCGACGAAGTAAAAATCTGTGAAAGTGAGTTATAGTCCCACTTTTAAAATCTAATATTTTTGGGATGAGAATACATGCAGGTTTTATAAATAATTTACAAAATAGACACAAGTACATGAAACTACATTCTATGGTTGAATTATTGAAATCGAATATGCCCCTTTTTATTAAGTCTGGTAATCTAAGAATTAGGGAACAGACACCCTAATTGACGCGAATCCTAAAGATAGATCTATTGGGCCTAACAAACCCCATCCAAAGTACCGGATGCTTTAGTACTTCGAAATTTATATCATATCCGAAGGGTATCCCGGAATGATGGGGATATTCTTATATATGCATCTTGTTAATGTCGGTTACCAGGTGTTCACCATATGAATGATTTTTATCTCTATGTATGGGATGTGTATTGAAATATGAAATCTTGTGGTCTATTATTATGATTTGATATATATAGGTTAAACCTATAACTCACCAACATTTTTGTTGACGTTTTAAGCATGTTTATTCTCTGGTGATTATTAAGAGCTTCCGCTGTCGCATACTTAAATAAGGACGAGATTTGGAGTCCATGCTTGTATGATATTGTGTAAAAACTGCATTCAAGAAACTTATTTTGTTGTAACATATTTGTATTGTAAACCATTATGTAATGGTCGTGTGTAAACAGGATATTTTAGATTATCATTATTTGATAATCTACGTAAAGCTTTTTAAACCTTTATTGATGAAATAAAGGTTATGGTTTGTTTTAAAATGAATGCAGTCTTTGAAAAACGTCTCATATAGAGGTCAAAACCTCGCAACGAAATCAATTAATATGGAACGTTTTTAATCAATAAGAACGGGACATTTCAGTTAGTATCCGAGCGTTGGTCTTAGAGAACCAGAATTTTGCATTAGTGTGTCTTATCGAGTTTGTTAGGATGCATTAGTGAGTCTGGACTTAGACCGTGTTTACTTGAAAAATGATTGCTTAACAAATTTTGTTGGAAACTATATATTTTTAACATGTGAATATTATGTGATATATTAATCTCTTAACGCGTTTGATATTATGTGATAGATGTCTACCTCTAGAACAATTCCCATTGATTCACCTAATAATAATGAAGAGTCAAATGTAAATTGGAATGATTCGTGGACTGATTCACAAGTTCCCGAAGAGGAACCGGAAGAAGAGTCGGAACCGGAAGAAGAATCGGAACCGGAAGAAGAATCGGAACCGGATGAAGAAATAGAACCGGTGGGGGAAATAATAAAACGGTTAAGTAAAAGAAAATCCTCAACCAACCGATCAAGGTTAATTATGGTCAATGGTGTTTCCGCCAAGGAAGCAAAATATTGGGAGGATTACCAATTCTCCGATGAATCGGATTCCGACGAGAATTCCGACGATGTTATAGAAATTACCCCAACTGAATTTAAAAAGGCGAAAAAAAATAATAAGGGAAAGGGCATAAAAATAAAGAAATCTAATTCCAACCCCGATGAACTTTATATGTATCGTCAACCCCCGAAGTCCTTAAGTTGTAACAATGACCCGGGAACCTCTAAACCACCAGGTTTTTCTAAACCAATGTGGAAAACGACGGCTCGTATTAGGGGAACATCATATATCCCTAGAAACTTGGCAAAACGAACCAAAACCGAAGAAGAAGAAACAAGCGAGTCGGAATAAGATAGTTGTATTCGTGTGGTGTAATATATGTAATATAGTGTGCTTATGCTTTAAGATATATGTAAAAATTGCTTGTATTAATAAGTATTTTTTTTATGAATCTAACTCTTGTCTATTTTACAGTATAAAAACACAAAAGACAACCCAATATTTTAAGAGACCTACCCGGAGACATGATTGATGAAATCTTGTCTAGAGTCGGTCAGAATTCTTCGGCACAACTATTTAAGGCGAGATCAGTTTGTAAGATATTCGAAGAACGTTCCAAGAATGCCTTGGTTTATAAAAGGCTTTCGTTCGAAAGATGGGGGATATCACATTGGGAAATCCATAAGTTACGATGTGTTTACTTTGACGCATATATTGCGGGGAACCCAAATGCTATTTTACGCAATGGGTTAAGAAATTATTTTGACTCAATATATCCGAATATTGGACTTCGTGATTTAGAAAAAGCGGCTAACATGCAACATAAAGAAGCATGTTATGCTTACGGATTAGTAATGTTCGCTTCTCACCAAAGTGAGAACAAGAACATCGGGCTACAACTATTAAACAAAACGTTCCCACAAGTGACGGAGTCGGTAATTGGGGTAAGAAATGAGGTTTTTAGATTGTTACGGGACTGTTGGACATTACGTAACCCTCGTCCCTTTGACGACGTTACAACATGCTGTCTTATCAACGGCCATAACGGTTATGTTCCACAAGACCAAGGATGGGAAGTAATCCTAGTAAAACCAGAATGCATGACTTGTTTCTGGACGTATGAATTACGTGTCTTTATTGCCTTTGCTAAACGACTTGTGTACTAGCTAGAATTATCTTCACAACCATCTTGTATCAAATTTATTGTGTGCTATATTTCATGCTATATGTAAAATAAGCGGTATTGTAAGTTTGTAAAATATTGTGTAAAAGTTTGAACGCGAAATATTATTATAATCAGTTTTTCATATAGAATTGTAGTAGTTGAATTGTATATTAGCTACTAAGTATGAACTTAACGGGTAGGTACTACCCGAATTTAAACTTATAAAACGCTAATATGAAGAAAAAGCTTTTATAAATGAGTTCATATTATGCTACGAAATACTATTAACTACTCTTAATATTCTGTATGATTAACTTGTTCCATTTGACTATTTTGAAGGAAATGGCACCGACTACTCGACACACCGTGAATATGAATGAAGAGGAATTCCGTACTTTTCTAGCTTCAAACATAGCCGCAGTATAGGCTGCGCTACATACCAACAATAACCTTGAATCTAGCAGTACAGGAAATCGTGTAGGATGCACCTACAAAGAATTCACTGCCTGCAAACCTTTGGAATTTGATGGAACCGAAGGACCGATCGGATTGAAACGGTGGACCGAGAAGGTCGAATCGGTGTTTGCCATAAGTAAGTGTACTGAAGAGGACAAAGTGAAGTACGCTATGCATACCTTCACAGGTTCTGCGTTAACATGGTGGAATACCTATCTAGAGCAAGTGGGACAAGACGATGCCTACACACTACCGTGGTCAGCATTCAAGCACTTGATGAACGAGAAGTACCGTCCCAGAACCGAGGTCAATAAGCTCAAGACAGAACTTAGAGGGTTACGAACCCAAGGATTTGATATTACCATGTACGAAAGACGATTCACAGAATTGTGCCTATTGTTTCCGGGAGCGTTCGAAGATGAGGAAGAGAAGATCGACGCTTTTGTGAAAGGATTACCGGAAAGAATCCAAGAAGATATAAGTTCACACGAGCCCGCCTCCATACAACAAGCATGTAGAATGGCTCACAAACTAGTGAACCAGATTGAGGAAAGAATTAAAGAACAGACGGCTGAAGAGGCCAATGTGAAGCAAGTCAAAAGAAAGTGGGAGGAAAACGGTGATAAGAATCACCAATACAACAACAACAGCAATTACAATAATAATCGCAACAATTATCCCAACAATCGCAACATCAATTGCAACTACAACAAACGGCCCAACAACAACAACAACAACAACAACAACAACAACAACAACAATAGCAACTACAACAATCATCCCAACAACAATAACAACCGCAACAACAACAACAATCAGAAGCAGCTATGCCAAAGGTGTGAAAAGTATCACTCGGGGTTCTGCACCAAATTTTGCAACAAGTGTAAAAGAAATGGTCATAGCGCGGCGAAGTGTGAGGTCTACGGACCAGGGGTTAATAGAACGAAAGGAACAAATGGTGTCGGAACGAAAATTGGTGGAACAAGTAGTGTCGGAGCAAGTTATGCCAATGTAGTTTGTTATAAATGTGGAAAACCGGGCCACATTATTAGAAATTGCCCGAACCAGGAGAACACGAATGGACAAGGCCGCGGAAGAGTTTTCAATATTAATGCGGCAGAGGCACAGGAAGACCCGGAGCTTGTTACGGGTACGTTTCTTATTGACAATAAATTTGCTTACGTCTAATTTTATTCGGGTGCGTATAGAAGCTATATGAGTAGAGATTTTTGTGCTAAATTAAGTTGTCCATTGACGCCTTTGGATAGTAAATTTTTACTCGAATTAGCAAATGGTAAATTAATTTCAGCAGATAATATATGTCGGAATCGAGAAATTAAACTGGTTAGCGAAACATTTAAGATTGATTTGATACCAGTAGAGTTAGGGAGTGATGATGTGATAATCGGTATGGACTGGTTGAAAGAAGTGAAAGCAGAGATCGTTTGTTACAAAAATGCAATTCGCATTTTACGAGAAAAAGGAAAACCCTTAATGGTGTACGGAGAAAAGGGCAACACGAAGCTACATCTTATTAGTAATTTGAAGGCACAAAAACTAATAAGAAAAGGTTTCTATGCTGTTCTAGCACACGTCGAGAAAGTACAAACTGAAGAAAAGAGCATCAATGATGTTCCCATTGCAAAAGAATTTCCCGATGTATTTTCGAAAGAATTACCGGGATTACCCCCACATCGATCCGTTGAATTTCAAATAGATCTTGTACCAGGAGCTGCACCAATAGCTCGTGCTCCTTACAGACTCGCACCCAGCGAGATGAAAGAACTGCAAAGCCAATTACAAGAACTTTTAGAGCGTGGTTTCATTCGACCAAGCACATCACCGTGGGGAGCTCCTGTTTTGTTTGTCAAGAAGAAAGATGGTACATTCAGGTTGTGTATCGACTACCGAGAGTTGAACAAACTTACCATCAAGAACCGCTACCCAATACCGAGAATCGACGACTTATTTGATCAACTACAAGGCTCGTCTGTTTATTCAAAGATTGACTTACGTTCCGGGTATCATCAAATGCGGGTGAAAGAAGATGATATTCCAAAGACTGCTTTCAGAACACGTTACGGTCATTACGAGTTTATGGTCATGCCGTTTGGTTTAACTAATGCACCAGCTGTGTTCATGGACCTTATGAACCGAGTGTGTGGACCATACCTTGACAAGTTTGTCATTGTTTTCATTGATGACATACTTATTTACTCAAAGAATGACCAAGAACACGGTGAACATTTGAGAAAGGTGTTAGAAGTATTGAGGAAAGAAGAATTGTACGCTAAGTTTTCAAAGTGTGCATTTTGGTTGGAAGAAGTTCAATTCCTCGATCACATAGTGAACAAAGAAGGTATTAAGGTGGATCCGACAAAGATAGAAACTGTTGAAAAGTGGGAAACCCCGAAAACTCCGAAACACATACGCCAGTTTTTAGGACTAGCTGGTTACTACAGAAGGTTCATCCAAGACTTTTCCAGAATAGCAAAACCCTTGACTGCATTAACGCATAAAGGGAAGAAATTTGAATGGAATGATGAACAAGAGAAAGCGTTACAGTTATTGAAGAAAAAGCTAACTACGGCACCTATATTGTCATTGCCTGAAGGGAATGATGATTTTGTGATTTATTGTGACGCATCAAAGCAAGGTCTCGGTTGTGTATTAATGCAACGAACGAAGGTGATTGCTTATGTGTCTAGACAATTGAAGATTCACGAATAAAATTATACGACGCATGATTTGGAATTAGGCGCGGTTGTTTTTGCATTAAAGACTTGGAGGCACTACTTATATGGGGTCAAAAGTATTATATATACCGACCACAAAAGTCTTCAACACATATTTAATCAGAAACAACTGAATATGAGGCAGCGTAGGTGGATTGAATTATTGAATGATTACGACTTTGAGATTTGTTACCACCCGGGGAAGGCAAATGTGGTAGCCGATGCCTTGAGCAGAAAGGACAGAGAACCCATTCGAGTAAAATCTATGAATATAATGATTCACACTAACCTTACTACTCAAATATAGGAGGCGCAACAAGGAGTTTTAAAAGAGGGAAATTTAAAGGATGAAATACCCAAAGGATCGGAGAAGCATCTTAATATTCGGGAAGACGGAACCCGGTATAGGGCTGAAAGGATTTGGGCACCAAAATTTGGAGATATGAGAGAAATGGTACTTAGAGAAGCTCATAAAACCAGATACTCAATACATCCTGGAACGGGGAAGATGTACAAGGATCTCAAGAAACATTTTTGGTGGCCGGGTATGAAAGCCGATGTTGCTAAATACGTAGGAGAATGTTTGACGTGTTCTAAGGTCAAAGCTGAGCATCAGAAACCATCAGGTCTACTTCAACAACCCGAAATCCCGGAATGGAAATGGGAAAACATTACCATGGATTTAATCACTAAATTGCCAAGGACTGCAAGTGGTTTTGATACTATTTGGGTAATAGTTGATCGTCTCATCAAATCAGCACACTTCCTGCCAATAAGAGAAGATGACAAGATGGAGAAGTTAGCACGACTGTATTTGAAGGAAGTCATCTCCAGACATGGAATACCAATCTCTATTATCTCTGATAGGGATGGCAGATTTATTTCAAGATTCTGGCAGACATTACAGCAAGCATTAGGAACTCGTCTAGACAGGAGTACTGCCTATCATCCACAAACTGATGGGCAGAGCGAAAGGATGATACAAACGCTTGAAGACATGCTACGAGCATGTGTTATTGATTTCGGAAACAGTTGGGATCGACATCTACCGTTAGCAGAATTTTCCTACAACAACAGCTACCATTCAAGCATTGAGATGGCGCCGTTTGAAGCACTTTATGGTAGAAAGTGCAGGTCTCCGATTTGTTGGAGTGAAGTGGGGGATAGACAGATTACGGGTCCGGAGATTATACAAGAAACTACCGAGAAGATCATCCAAATTCAACAACGGTTGAAAACCGCCCAAAGTCGACAAAAGAGCTACGCTGACATTAAAAGAAAAGATATAGAATTTGAAATTGGAGAGATGGTCATGCTTAAAGTTGCACCTTGGAAAGGCGTTGTTCGATTTGGTAAACGAGGGAAATTAAATCCAAGGTATATTGGACCATTCAAGATTATTGATCGTGTTGGACCAGTAGCTTACCGACTTGAGTTACCTCAACAACTCGCGGCTGTACATAACACTTTCCACGTATCGAATTTGAAGAAATGTTTTGCTAAATAAGATCTCACTATTCCATTAGATGAAATCCAAATCAACGAAAAACTTCAATTCATCGAAGAACCCATCGAAATAATAGATCGTGAGGTTAAAAGACTTAAGCAAAACAAGATACCAATTGTTAAGGTTCGATGGAATGCTCGTAGAGGACCCGAGTTCACCTGGGAGCGTGAAGATCAGATGAAGAAGAAATACCCGCATCTATTTCCAGAAGATTCGTCAACACCTTCAACAGCTTAAAATTTCGGGACGAAATTTATTTAACGGGTAGGTACTGTAGTGACCCGAACTTTTCCATGTTTATATATATTAATTGAGATTGATATTTACATGATTAAATGTTTCCAACATGTTAAGCAATCAAACTTGTTAAGACTTGATTAATTGAAATATGTTTCATATAGACAATTGACCACCCAAGTTGACCGGTGATTCACGAACGTTAAAACTTGTAAAAACTATATGATGACATATATATGGATATATATATATATATATATAGTTAACATGATACTATGATAAGTAAACATATCATTAAGTATAGTAACAATGAACTACATATGTAAAAACAAGACTACTAACTTAATGATTTTTAAACGAGACATATATGTAACGATTATCGTTGTAAAGACATTTAATGTATATATATCATATTAAGAGATATTCATACATGATAATATCATGATAATATAATAATTTAAAATCTCATTTGATATTATAAACATTGGGTTAACAACATTTAACAAGATCGTTAACCTAAAGGTTTCAAAACAACACTTACATGTAACGACTAACGATGACTTAACGACTCAGTTAAAATGTATATACATGTAGTGTTTTAATATGTATTTATACACTTTTGAAAGACTTCAATACACTTATCAAAATACTTCTACTTAACAAAAATGCTTACAATTACATCCTCGTTCAGTTTCATCAACAATTCTACTCGTATGCACCCGTATTCGTACTCGTACAATACACAGCTTTTAGATGTATGTACTATTGGTATATACACTCCAATGATCAGCTCTTAGCAGCCCATGTGAGTCACCTAACACATGTGGGAACCATCATTTGGCAACTAGCATGAAATATCTCATAAAATTACAAAAATATGAGTAATCATTCATGACTTATTTACATGAAAACAAAATTACATATCCTTTATATCTAATCCATACACCAACGACCAAAAACACCTACAAACACTTTCATTCTTCAATTTTCTTCATATAATTGATCTCTCTCAAGTTCTATCTTCAAGTTCTAAGTGTTCTTCATATATTCTACAAGTTCTAGTTACATAAAATCAAGAATACTTTCAAGTTTGCTAGCTCACTTCCAATCTTGTAAGGTGATCATCCAACCTCAAGAAATCTTTATTTCTTACAGTAGGTTATCATTCTAATACAAGGTAATAATCATATTCAAACTTTGGTTCAATTTCTATAACTATAACAATCTTATTTCAAGTGATGATCTTACTTGAACTTGTTTTCGTGTCATGATTCTGCTTCAAGAACTTCGAACCATCCAAGGATCCGTTGAAGCTAGATCCATTTTTCTCTTTTCTAGTAGGTTTATCCAAGGAACTTAAGGTAGTAATGATGTTCATAACATCATTCGATTCATATATATAAAGCTATCTTATTCGAAGGTTTAAACTTGTAATCACTAGAACATAGTTAAGTTAATTCTAAACTTGTTCGCAAACAAAAGTTAATCCTTCTAACTTGACTTTTAAAATCAACTAAACACATGTTCTATATCTGTATGATATGCTAACTTAATGATTTAAAACCTGGAAACACGAAAAACACCGTAAAACCGGATTTACGCCGTAGTAGTAACACCGCGGGCTGTTTTGGGTTAGTTAATTAAAAACTATGATAAACTTTGATTTAAAAGTTTTTATTCTGAGAAAATGATTTTTATTATGAACATGAAACTATATCCAAAAATTATGGTTAAACTCAAAGTGGAAGTATGTTTTCTAAAATGGTCATCTAGACGTCGTTCTTTCGACTGAAATGACTACCTTTACAAAAATGACTTGTAACTTATTTTTCCGACTATAAACCTATACTTTTTCTATTTAGATTCATAAAATAGAGTTCAATATCAAACCATAGCAATTTTATTCACTCAAAACGGATTTAAAATGAAGAAGTTATGGGTAAAACAAAATTGGATAATTTTTCTCATTTTAGCTACGTGAAAATTGGTAACAAATCTATTCCAACCATAACTTAATCAACTTGTATTGTATATTATGTAATCTTGAGATACCATAGACACGTATACAATGTTTCGACATATCATGTCGACACATCTATATATATTTCGGAACAACCATAGACACTCTATATGTGAATGTTGGAGTTAGCTATACAGGGTTGAGGTTGATTCCAAAATATATATAGTTTGAGTTGTGATCAATACTGAGATACGTATACACTGGGTCGTGGATTGATTCAAGATAATATTTATCGATTTATTTCTGTACATCTAACTGTGGACAACTAGTTGTAGGTTAATAACGAGGACAGCTGACTTAATAAACTTAAAACATCAAAATATATTAAAAGTGTTGTAAATATATTTTGAACATACTTTGATATATATGTATATATTGTTATAGGTTCGTGAATCAACCAGTGGCCAAGTCTTACTTCCCGACGAAGTAAAAATCTGTGAAAGTGAGTTATAGTCCCACTTTTAAAATCTAATATTTTTGGGATGAGAATACATGCAGGTTTTATAAATGATTTATAAAATATACACAAGTACGTGAAACTACATTCTATGGTTGAATTATCGAAATTGAATATGCCCCCTTTTATTAAGTCTGGTAATCTAAGAATTAGGGAACAGACACCCTAATTGACGCGAATCCTAAAGATAGATCTATTGGGCCTAACAAACCCCATCCAAAGTACCGGATGCTTTAGTACTTCGAAATTTATATCATATCCGAAGGGTGTCCCGGAATGATGGGGATATTCTTATATATGCATCTTGTTAATGTCGGTTACCAGGTGTTCACCATATGAATGATTTTTATCTCTATGTATGGGATGTGTATTGAAATATGAAATCTTGTGGTCTATTATTATGATTTGATATATATAGGTTAAACCTATAACTCACCAACATTTTTGTTGACGTTTTAAGCATGTTTATTCTCAGGTGATTATTAAGAGCTTCCGCTGTCGCATACTTAAATAAGGACGAGATTTGGAGTCCATGCTTGTATGATATTGTGTAAAAACTGCATTCAAGAAACTTATTTTGTTGTAACATATTTGTATTGTAAATCATTATGTAATGGTCGTGTGTAAACAGGATATTTTAGATTATCATTATTTGATAATCTACGTAAAGCTTTTTAAACCTTTATTGATGAAATAAAGGTTATGGTTTGTTTTAAAATGAATGCAGTCTTTGAAAAACGTCTCATATAGAGGTCAAAACCTCGCAACGAAATCAATTAATATGGAACGTTTTTAATCAATAAGAACGGGACATTTCACAGAGCGGATGAACAGAACCTTGTTAGATAGAACAAGGGCGATGTTGGCAACTGCAAGCTTGGGAAAATCATTCTGGGCAGAAGCAGTAAGTACTGCCTGTTACGTGATAAATTGGTCACCATGAACTGCAATTGAGTTGAAATCGCCGATGGAAATGTGGACTGAAAAATCAGTTGATTATTCTGACCTTCATGTATTTGGAAGTCCTGTGTATGCAATGTACAATTCTCAAGAAACGACAAAGTTGGATCCGAAGTCCAGAAAGTGTTTGTTCTTGGGGTATGCTGATGGAGTTAAGGGGTATCGCTTGTGGGACCCCACTGCCCACAAAGTAGTCATCAGCAGAGATGTTGTCTTTACAGAAGACAAAGATCTTGAAGATGTTAGCACTTCAAAAGAAACTATACTGATACAGGTGGGTAATGAATTTCATAAAGATTCTTCTGAAGCAGTACCAGAGCACGATGAAAATCAAGTAGTCGTTGATGAAGCTCCAGTGACTCGTATTTCTAATCGGGAAAGGAAACGTCCAGGGTGGCACTCGTATTATATTATGGTAAGAAATGTTGCATATTGTCTTCTAACAGAGGAAGGAGTGCCAACAACTCTTCGCGAGGCACTGAATCATTCAGATGCATCTCAGTGGATGACAGCTATGCAGGAAGAAATTGAAGCTCTTCATAAAAATAAAACATGGGAACTTGTGCCATTGACGAAAGGTAGAAAACCTATTGGAAATAAATGGGTGTATAAGATCAAGCGAAATGGCAATGATCAAGTGGAGCGGTATCGTGCAAGCCTGGTGGTTAAAAGATATGCTCAGAAAGAAGGTACGGACTTTAATGAAATATTTTCTCCTGTGGTTCGACTTACAACAATTCGAGTAGTTCTAGCGATGTGTACTACATTTGATTTGCATCTAGAGCAGCTAGATGTGAAAACTGCATTTCTTCATGGAAATCTTGAAGAAGAATTTTATATGCTTCAACCAGAAGGTTTTGAACTACAAGAAAAAAAGAACTTGGTTTGCAGGTTAAAGAAATCTCTGTATGGTCTCAAACCAAGATGCTGGTACAAGAGATTTGATTCTTTCATAATGAGCCTTGAATATAACAGACTTTATGTAGACCCTTGTGCATATTTCAAGAGGTTTCGGGACAATGATTTTGTCATTTTGCTGTTATATGTAGACGACATGTTGGTTGCAGGCCCCAACAAAGATCGTATTAATAAGCTGAAGGCTCAATTTGCTAGGGAGTTTGAAATGAAAGACTTGGGTGTCGCAAACAAGATTCTAGGGATGCAAATTCACCGAGACAGAGATAATAGGAAGATTTGGCTTTCTCAAAACAATTATTTGAAGAAAGTCTTGCAGCGCTTCAATATGCAAGATAGTAAGCCAATATCAACCCCACTTCCTACTAATCTCAAGTTATCATCCGTTATGTGTCCTAGCAGTGAATACGAGAGCAAGGAGATGTCTCGCGTACCGTATGCATCAGCAGTGGGAAGTTTAATGTTCGCAATGATATGTACAAGACCAGACATTGCACATGCAGTGGGAGTAGTTAGTCGGTACATGACGAATCCTGGTAAAGAGCATTGGAATGCGGTAAAGAGGATCCTTAAATACATCAAGGGAACCTTAGATGTTGCATTATGTTATGGGGAACCGAAATTTATTGTCAAAGGGTATGTTGATTCAGATTATGCAAGTGATATCGATAAAAGTAAATCTACCACTGCATATGTTTTCACACTTTGTGGTGGAATAGTAAGTTGGGTTTCAAAACTGCAGTCAGTTGTGGCGACGTCAACAACAGAGCCAGAATATGTAGCAGCTACTCAGGCTACTAAAGAGGCAGTATGGTTGAAGATGTTGTTGGAGGAACTCGGACACAAACAAAAGAATATCACTCTATTTTGTGACAACTAGAGTGCCTTGCATCTTGCAAGGAATCCGGCATTTCATTCAAAGACAAAGCATATACGAGTTCAGTATCACTTCGTTCTTGAGAAAGTGGAAGAAGGAACCGTGGATATGCAGAAAATTCATACTGATAAAAATGTGGCTGATTTTCTAACAAAATCAATCAATCGTGACAAGTTTATTTGGTGCCGTTCCTCATGCGGCCTAGCAGAGACGTAAGCAACATCATTTGCAAGGAAGGATTATTGTGTAAAGATTGATTGAGCTTCAATCGAATCTTCAAGTAGGAGATTGTTGAATATTAATCTTGGATGGTAGAGTTGATGTGGTCAATTAACACATTTATTTTGAGTCCACACTATTCAAATGAAGGCTTTCATCTTCATACTCACCAACCCCTATTTTTTAGTAGTATAAATAGAGCTCTAACTTATGCTCATTTTCTCATCCCAAAATCACAAGTGTTCTTGTGTACTAAAAGAGTTAATAGAGAGTTTGAGTGTTGAGTCTCCTAATTACAAGAGATATAAAGATTAGTGCTTATCCTTGTAATTAGAGAGAAGTGTAATTCCTATTATTCTTATTAGTGAAACGTTTCTTTCCTTGCCCGTGGTTTTTACCCTATTGGGGTTTTTCACGTTAAATCTCAATGTCTCTTTATTGTTGCTATTTCAATTATTACTAGCGGTTTGCTATAATTCGATGTCGCTTTTCTTAACACCCCTTAGTCAGTTTTATGTATAAGAGTCATAAAACCAGTTAGATAACCCAAATTAACCTTGTGGTTGTAGTAGTGAAATTATCGGTATAACCATAAGGACCAATCAACTATACTAAAACTACAAAAAAGAAAAAAGAAACCCAGTTAAGTGGGTTCAACTGACTCTATTTGATACGGAGTACATCGGATCTCTCAATAAGTACATTGTTTCAGTTGTAAAGAGTATATGTTATGTCGAGGTGACATGCTACAAAATATGACCCGAGATTGACATGGGTTGAGGTTCAAATCAACCCATTTTGGCCATGTTCGCAGCCCTTTCTGGTATGCAACAATGAACCATCTTGTTCATACTTGGGCTACATGATTTCCATCCTTTGAGGTGTGGGAGAACCAATTTGGTAGTTAGCATATAGTAGTTCTCAGCTCAATATTATGAAAATTTAAATTTCAAAATTGTGTTAATTGATCTATAATGACTACAAAAAGCTAAGCTTAGTAAAAACAGAAGACAAAATTTAGTTGCTCTAGATGCAGTAGCAGACCAAAATGTGCAGTGGAGCACACAAAGTAACCAGATCATTTCATAATTAAAAATGAAAATGTGAACTATCAGACAAATAAGAACCTCTTATTCATTAAATTAACTTTAATCTAAATAAATCTCTAAAAGAAACAAAAAACGGAATACTATAAAATTAAAATTAAAAACCTGCAACACCTCTCAGAGAGCAGAAAGATCGGAGGGTGAAACCCGCTTGAAATCTGAAAGCTGGATCAATCTTATGGAAAAATCACGGTGGTTTATCAAATCGTGTGATATTGTTACGTATGAAACTTTTGATGTATCGTACATAACAAACTGATTATAGCCATCAGTTAAAACAATTCGTCCATCAACCAAAATACACACTGGGTGGAACTTTTTGAAATAATTACTGTCCAAACCGAATGTAAATGAATGCTCTTTTGACCATGAATTGTTTTCGTGTTTTTTCATAACCCACAATTCGAATCCGGCATCGTTCTTGTCTATCATGCAAAGGCATCCATTTAGTGATCCTAAAACAGTCCCAGAATACGATCTCGCTCAACTTCGATATTTATGATTGAAAATACCATATCCTTGACATTGAGAGCTATGATTCCCAAACATGTTACAGAAATAAGCCAATATATATAGCCATGTAGAAATACACCTTCATCCCAAAAGAAAAAATAATCATCAAAGGGTAGTGCTGACCTGGCCCACGAACTAGTTTTAAAATCGTAGACGTGACAAGTAAGTTGCGCTAAATATGAAACTAAAAAAGATCCAAACCTAACAATCTTTAAGTCTTCTGTAGTTGCACCATACCCAAATCCAAATTCATATGATGAAAAATGCTCAGGACAAGGTCGGTCCATGACATCAAGTAGCTTCGATGCACGTGTTAAGGGATTGTATAGGTACATATGAGTACGTAGCGAAAAATCAGTAATGGTCACAACGACTATGCCATTGTGTGTTCCAACAATAGACACTTCTTTACATTCTTTTTCTTCTAAAAGAGAATTAGGGATGTTGATTATGGAATGATCCTTGGTGTCTAAAATGATAAAAGGCATCGGGTGTTGGAGAAGAATCATTCGACGTGATCCTGACTTCATAAAATAAGGATCTGAAATTAGACGATTCCAATGTTTTGATACGCATCTGAACCGAAGTAAAGACTTGCCGGGAAGTCCAGCAAGTATGTTGTTAGTAATGTCATCGTGTATATGGACGTCCGCCATTTTATTATGTGACCTAAACCTACTGTGATGATCAGATGTTACAATCATGCATGTGGCGAATGTGTTTTTTTGTATTAAATATAATAAACTAGAAAAAAATTCGACCGCGCGATGCTGCGGTTATATTCGACACGCGGTCGAATTTGGATATACGTTGTTTGGTACCTAATATATCTAGTAGGTTTGGTTGTTTGTTGGACGTGTATGTATATGTATGCAATATAGGCCGAAATATTTAGTGTTTTTTTAACGATGTTCGTTTTGCGTATAGTTAGTCGCGTTGTGTTCGTAAAATTATTTTGAGTTAAACGGCGGTCTTAGAAAAATTTAACTCCTACCGAGCGAGAATATAGGGCCCGTTATCTAGTGTTTTTTAACGATGTTCGTTTTGCGTATAGTTAGTTCCGTTGGGTTCGCCTGATTTTTTTGAGTTGAACGGTGGTCTCGAAAAAATTTAACTCACACCGAGCGAGAAGATAGAGCCCGTTAAAAATTCGGGTGGAATTAATTTTTTTATTTTAATAAAATTATATATTTACGCTTTCTACCCCTGAAAAAGTGTAAACTTGAGGGGCCGTTTTGTAAATTGAGCAGAACTTGAGGGATCGTTTGTAGTGTGAATGCAAACTCAAAACGACAATACGGTAGAACTGAAACTACGAATTTTGGGGGACTTTTATAATATAAAATATAATATAATATAATATAATATAATATAATAAGAGCAGTCCCAATGGTTCGTCCAGGACACCAGCCCACAGTCGCCCAGCCTGGGCGCCCTTGGCACGAACCCGCCCAGGGGTCCGCCCAGGGCTCGCCCAGATCTCGCTCAGGGCCTACCGTCCAGCCTTTTGTCTTTCTTGAGCATATTTGTGGGCAAAAATTTCGACTGTTGAGGGCTCCAACGGCTACCCCAACGGCTAATTGCCTTTTTCCTCTTTTTTTTTTTTTTTTTTTATTTTCTATTTCATTTTTTACTCTATTTAAACCTCATATCTCAACCTCATTTTATACACAACTTTCATATTTCTTATCTTTTTTATTCATTTTTCTCACATCTTTCACCACAAAAATGAGTTTCAAAAAAACACCAAGCAAAGGAAAAACGAAACAACGTCCGGTAGTTCAAGATCCAAATGCGATGAGTCTAGATATGATGCAAATGCTACTCGATAACTCGCAACAAACTACCGAGTTTTCTCGTTTTGCAAATACTAATGCATTTGCGGGTATGTTCGGAAATGTCCATCAACAACAATCTCAAAATGTTCCGATCTACCATAACCAACAATCTCAAAATGTTCCGATCTACCATAACCAACAATCTCAAAATGTTCCACTCTTCCTGAACCAACTATCTCAAAATGTTCAAATCTACCCGAACCAACTATCTCAAAATGTTCAAATCTACCCGAACCAACAACAAACGAAACAAACACCTTATTATCCAAGTCTCCGTGATGAATCGTCCGACGAAGAAGTTCCCGAAACACCACTCCAAAATGAACCCGAATCCGATCCTGAGCTCGAACCCGAAGCCGAAGCCGAACGTGATCCGAAAGGAAAAGGAAAAGGAAAAGGAAAAGGAAAGAAAGTGAGGTGTCCGAAGACAGCGTGGACCGACTTGGAGACAAAAATTTTAGCCGACCTTTTTGTTTATGTTTCCGAACATCCGAGTGTCGGAAACGACCAAAGTCATACTTCATTTTGGGGAGAAGTCCGAAGACAATATAATTCAATTGTTCCGGTGAAAAGACGTCCGGATCAAATAAGTGAAAAATGGTCGAAAATGCAAAGGGATGTCAAGATATGGATCTGTATTTACAACAAATACGAGAGAATGTGGGAAAGTGGTTGTAATAATGACGACATTATGACCGCGGCCCGAACCGCTTTCAAAGCGCAAACAAAGGGACGACACTTTGCGTTTGAGGATGCGTGGCGAGTGTTAAGGAATTGCCCGAAGTTTTTAGAAGGCGAAAGTATTTCGAGTAGCAACAAACGAAAAGAACCCGATCATATACCAATTAATGATCAAACCGAGGGAAGTTCCAACCCGAACACAAGCATGCACCCTGACCCAACCCAAATGGAAAATTTGTTAAAGGATACTGACCCAATCAGACGTCCTCCAAGTCGAGCTAAAAGTCAAAGGGACTCTTACTCATCCGATGCAGCGAGCCGTTTGTCTTCCGATGAAGTTCGCTTTAAAATTGTTCAATCGGTCCAAGCTTCACAAGATGTGGCGAATCAAACCATGAAAAAGCTACAAAATGATAGCAACATGCGGGCTATGTTTAAAGGGTTGAAGCTTCTTTTCAAACCGGTGTCACGAGATTTGCCCCCCGATGAATACGATATGCTAATGCTTGCTCGAGAAAAAAATTAAGAAAAAATATGTGAAGCAATTGCAAAACTTGGACGACGACGACGAGGAGTAGTTTGATTATTTAGCTTTCTAGTATTTTTTTTAATTGTCGTAAAAATTTTTAATTTTAAATTGTTGTAATGTTTTAAATTTTAACTATTGTATTTTTTTTATAATTTTAATGAAATGGTAATTTTATGTTTTTTATTTAAAATTTATCTTATAAATATTAATAATTATTTGATAATATAAAATAATTCAAAAAGAAAATAAAAAATGGAATGAGGAGTGTCTTTGTTAGGAGTGTTTAGTCCTGTGAAAGAAGTGAGATGGAAGTGCTGATGTGGCGCTGAATGGTTGGTTAGTCATGGAAGACATGTTGTCACCATTGGGACTGCTCTAATAAGAAGTAATACTTAGACCACTCCCTATGGTTCCATTACCCGTCATTACCTGCTCATTACCCGTAGTTACCCGTAATGAACCATAGGCACGGATTAGTTACCCGTGTTAGTTACCCGCATTCACCATGGATTTAATGGAAGTGTTTAGGTTAGTTATAGGAATTGTGGGTTCCAGTGGCTTTTTATTGTTGGACTTGATACTTTATTGCTTGTACGTTGTATATTAAGAGGAGTATTGTTTTAGTCATGATAGGGAGTGTTTAGTTATGAGTTAGTTATAGGATATTGGTGTTGATGTGGGGCTGATGTGAAAGATTAAGAGGATGAATAGTTTAGTTACGATAGGGAGTGGCCTTATCATGTAGTTTATTATGTAACTTCTTCCGAGATAATTCCTCAGAATTAGTTTAGGATAACTATCAATGACTAGTATTATTATCTCTTTAATTAATTACGTATAATGCATTAATTTGATATATTATCAGTTTCTTACCCATGCGAAATGCGATCCAAAAGGTCGTTTTAAAAAGTAGTTAAATCACCAGTTATAAAACGTAAAGTATAAACGTAAAAATCTTGATCATAAAACGAAAACTTAAAATGTAAAATGCAAAAGTAAAACCCAAAATAGGTACGAAGAATGTAAAACGTTAATCTTACCACCAACGACTCAGGCAAATTAGTCTATACCAATATGATTTGAGTTTTATCCGAAATCAGTACTTTATGCTGTGAAAGGACTCACTAATACTATAACATTGCCATTTACAAATGTTGTGTCACTACCGGAAAATCTGTTCATCCGGACGACTAATCGTCCCAGAAGGTCTTCCCGGACGATTTTTAGTCCCTGAAAAGTCGTCCAGGAAAGTTCGTCCCAAAAAGTTTTCCCGGACGACCTGTTTTTTTCCCGGACGGAAAATGGGGCCCACATTGACTTTCAACGCTTGCCTTTGTGGACGCTATTTCCAGACGACTAGTCATCCCGAAAAGTTTTATATTAAAATAATATTGATGGCTGGAAAACATAATCCCGAACGACATATCGTCCGGAAAGGCTTATGTTGTTTTTTGAGCAGAATTCTTTCTGCAGTTTTCCAGCCGTAAAAAACGGCACATTTCAAATATCAAAACCTGCTTTATGAATACGGTATATTTTCACAAATACCACAATAACATTAAATAAAAGTATCCAAACGACAATTACAATAATTATTCAAACATTTCAACATCCAAAAAACTACCAAATCGAACAATATCGTTTACAAACACAACCTAAAATTAAACAAACCCAACAAAAGCATAATTGTCTTCAAACACACCCAACAAATTACATACCGCCATATCCATCATCATACAAATCATCGTCATTGTTTTGGCATACTACCATGATGCTACAGAAGCATACCATGCAACGGTCGCAAACACGAACTTGAGGAGCATTGTCTTCAGATGTAAGAGCAACTCTTCCATGGGTGCACTTGTCACAAAAATATATCTCCACAGTTTCGACAATGATGCTAAAAAGTAAAAAACCAAACAACAATTACAGAAGAAGCATTTGTATATATATCTAAGTAAACTTAAACAATGGAAACATTAACATTAACTTAGAAATGCAAGTTGTAACCGATGTCACAAAAGACTTCCACTCACTAACCTTTCTATTAAAAGCACTAAAGTCTCCTCCGCATCCAGTACATTTTGTAACAGCTTCATCGAGTACCTACACAATATATAAGACGAATGATTAAACTAGTGATGCATGATTAATTTGTCACAAACCAAAGAATAATCATAATTTCTCATTTTCTTTGACAGTATCAACAGGCCTGTTCTTACCACCCATCTCCTTAACCTGTCATTCGCACAAAACAAGTAAAATAAACAAAATTTTCACACCTAGAATTGAATAAAGGAAGTCTAAGGTCACGAATATAGTGAAACCCACAATTCGCAAATACTAACCTGTATGGTTGCAGCAGATACTGTGTCTAACAATGTGTTTGTAGTGTAACTATTGGATTGTAGTCGTATACGTCTCGACTCAATATCTACAGAACACTTGGACCAAAATGCAAAGGTAGATGAATCATACACTTACACAAGTGGCGGATCCAGGAAATTTTTTCACCGGGGGCGAATTTTTTTTTAAAACGTAGGGAATTTTTTTTTTGCAAAATATATAGGTTTTGGGGCAAAATATATAGTTTTTTGAGCAAAATTTGAAGGTTTTTGGGCAAAATACGAAGATTTTGAGGCAAAATATGAAGGGTTTGGGGCAAAAAAATTTTTCCACCGGGGGCAACATCGAAAAATCGAAAAAATTTGCACTAAAATTTCGAAATCCACCGGGGGCGGGTGCCCCCCCCCTCTTAACACATTTGATCCGCCAGTTGAATTACATACAAGAAGAGTAAAAAAAGTTGGCAAACTTTGAACATTTAACACTGAAGATTGAGAGCAAAATATAGGAGTGTGGAGACATTTAAACAAAACTGGAAAAAGTGTCACTAAAAACTGTTTCAACACTTGCACGGATTTTGCAGATTTCGGTAAGCGTGAAACAGAGAAAAACAGATCAAAAACAGAGCAAATTGATTGTGCGCGGTGATGGTGCGCGGCGCGCTCCCTGCGCGCACTAGAGAAGTTTTGATCAGAAGGCTTGCTCGAAGTTTGAGGGTGTGCACGGCGCGCACGTTTAAGTGTGCACGGCGCGCACGATGTCTGGCAGCAAGTGGGCAACTTGCACACATGGGATCCGATCTTGATTGATTCTCCTTTCACTTTAGGTGCTTAGTGGGTTGCTTTACACCACTAATTGTGGCTGTGATCATGTCATTAGTGGGTGTAAAGCATGGCTAGTTGGTTTATCTTTCATGATTACTAGCACACTTGAAGATCAAGTTGTAGTTTGGTTGGTTTCTTGTTTGCTCTATATATATAGAGCTCATTCATAGTCATTGTAACACACCACTCTCAAATATTCAGTAAATAAACGATCTCTAGTTGGTCCGTGGACTAAAGCAATCACAACGATTGCATATAACCACGTTATATCTTGTGTCGATTTACTTTTTCGCATTTATATTCTTTCGTTCATTAAGTGGGTGAGTGATCTTGAAGAATCAATTGCGTTGTTTGGGTCCTAATATCCTAACAACTGGTATCTAGAGCACAAGGTTTCGTTAAGGGAACGATGGCGGAAGATGGGAAGTTTAGAATCGACCGATTCGATGGGAGAGACTTTGGCTTTTGGAAGATGCAAATTGAAGATTACTTGTATCAAAAGAAGCTACACCAACCCTTGTTAGAGACCAAGCCCGAAAGCATGAACGATGCCGATTGGATGCTTTTGGATCGTCAAGCTTTGGGTGCTATTCGTCTTTCACTTGCTAAGAACGTTGCATACAACGTTGTGAATGAGAAGACGACGTTTGCTTGCTTGAAATCACTCTCTAACATGTATGAGAAACCTACAGCTGCAAATAAGGTATTTCTCATGCGTCAATTGTTTAATACTAAAATGAAGGAAGGTACGAGTGCAACGGATCATATCAATGAATTTAATAATATCGTTTCAAGA
Source organism: Rutidosis leptorrhynchoides (assembly GCF_046630445.1). NCBI lineage: Eukaryota > Viridiplantae > Streptophyta > Magnoliopsida > Asterales > Asteraceae > Rutidosis > Rutidosis leptorrhynchoides. Next base: position 39,841,802 of record NC_092335.1, on the reverse strand, counting down.
CTTGAATCGGTAGAGATTAAGTTTGATGATGAACTAAAAGCACTTATCTTGCTTTCATCATTACCGGAAAGTTGGTCGGGTACGGTTACCGCGGTTAGTAGCTCTACGGGAACTACTAAGCTAGCGTTTGAAGGAATAAGGGACTTGATTCTTGGTGAAGATACTCGTAGGAGAAATTCGGGGGAATCGACATCCGGTTCTTTGTTAAGTACCGACAACCGGGGTAGAAAATTTGAACGCGGTGAGAAGAAGGGTAGGAAGAAGTCTAAGAAGAGGTATCCATCGAAGGATAGAAGTGAAGTTACTTGTTGGGGTTGCAATCAAAAGGGGCACTTTCAAAGGAATTGCAAAAATGGTTCCACGAAAGGTGTAAACTTGGCCGAAGGGGAAAGTGATGATGCACTTTTGTGTAGTGTTGAAAATTCTATGGAGTCTTGGATTTTGGATTCGGGAGCTTCGTTTCATGCTACTCATATCAAAAGCATGATGAAGAATTTTCGTTCATACCAAGGCAATGTGAGATTGGCGGACAACAAGCAACTCAATATAGAGGGCATTGGAGATGTTGTTTTGAAGACTACTCTTGGTTCTAATTGGACTTTGAAGAACGTAAGGTACATTCCTAAATTGAAAAGGAAACTTATTTCGGTTGGTCAATTAGATGATGAAGGTAACGCGGTTACTTTTGAAAACCGCCAATGGAAGGTGGTTAAGGGTAGTAGTATTGTGGCTCGTGGGCATAAAAGGGGAACACTTTATATGGTTGAAGTGTTTGATGAAGACACGGTGGTTGCTACGGTTAATGTTGAGTCCGAATCAACTCTATGGCACTGAAGACTCGGGCATATGAGTGAGAAGGGTATGAAGATGCTTGTTTCGAGTGGGAGGATTCCGGATTTGAAGAAAGTAGAACTTGGGTTTTGCGAACCATGTGTTTATGGGAAGCAAAAGAAGGTGACTTTTGGGAAATCGGGGAATGCACCTAAGTTGGAGAAATTGGAGCTCGTTCATACGGATGTGTTTGGTCCAACCAATGTAGAATCACATGGAGGTTCTCGCTATTATGTCACCTTCATTGACGACTCCACTCGAAAGGTACGGGTTTATTTTCTTAAAGCTAAATCCGATGTATTTAATACTTTTGTGAAGTGGAAAGCTATGGTAGAAAATGAGACTAACTTGAAGGTTAAGTGCTTAAAGTCGGATAATGGAGGAGAATATGGTAGTCTTGAGTTTAAAGATCATTGTGCAAAGCTCGGTATTAGAAAGTTGAAAACGGTACCGGAGACACCGCAACACAACGGGGTTGCCGAACGTATGAATCGTACGTTAAATGAAAGGGCTAAGAGTATGAGACTACATGCCGGTTTGCCTAAAATGTTTTGGGCGGATGCGGTTAACACGGCAGCTTATTTGATAAATAGGGGACCCTCAACACCGTTGGGTTTCCGAATTCCCGAGGAAGAATGGCAAGGCAAGAAGGTGAGTTATGGTCACCTTAGGATCTTTGGGTGTAATGAATATGTGAAGACCAAAGATGCTGATAAAGACAAGCTTGAAGATAAGTCAAAGAAGTGTATTTTCATAGGGTACGGGTCGGATGAAATGGGCTATCGTTGTTGGGACAACGAGGCTAGAAAAGTAATTCGTTCGCGAGATGTTACTTTTGATGAAGATTCGGTCTATGGCAAACCGGAAACGGGGAGTCCTAAACCGAGTCAAGTTACTTTTGACGATGTTTCTATTGATGATCTTGCAGGTTCTAGTGGGAGTACGGGAAACAATGAATTGCCGAATAACGGTGAGGCGTCAAAAAATGCTAATGATGGGGATGATTCGGAAAGCGGTGATGATCCCGAACATAGTGCGAGTTCTAGTGATGAGGAGGACACAAATGAAACCGGTCCAACCATTCCGGTTACTCCTACACCAAGACGCTCGACTAGAGTGCCCAAACCTAATCCTAGGTATTCTCCATCAGCAAACTACTTTCTCTATACCGAGAATGGTGAACCTGAAAGTTACTTTGAGGCAAGAAAAACAAAAGAATCCATACAATGGGAGCTTGCCATGAAAGAAGAGATGGGATCACTTGAGAAGAACAAGACTTGGTCACTAGTGAAGTTACCTCATGATAAAAGGGCATTGCAAAGCAAATGGGTATATAGAATCAAGAATGAGATGGATGGCAAGAAAAGGTACAAGGCTCGTTTGGTAGTCAAAGGCTTTCAACAAAAGGAAGGGGTTGACTACAAAGAGATATTTTCACCGGTAGTTAAAATGACTACTATCTGTTTGGTACTTTCTATGGTTGCATCCGAAGACTTACATCTAGAGCAACTAGATGTGAAGACTGCATTCTTGCATGGTGATCTTGTTGAACAGATCTACATGAGGCAACCCGAGGGCTTTGAGGTAAACGGTAAAGAGAAGTGGGTTTGTAAGCTAAAAATTACTTTTAATTACTTATAAAATTACTTTTAATTACTTAAAAATTACTTAAATATTATTTTTAATTACTTATAAATTAAACCCTAAACCCTAATTAAACCCCTAAACCCTAAACTAACCCTACCTAAACCTTAAACGATCCGGTCTGGCGGGAAACTTTAGGTGGAAAATCTTGGACGGGAAAACGGATGGTGGCTTTTTGGCGGATAAATTCTTCTATATAATAACCCCACTAATCACAACACTAATTAATCCAATATATATTACATGTGTGTTTCTGTTATACTGCACTGACATCCGATAACGACGTTACATTTATTACAAATCAGATACAAACACTTCATATTATTACAAACAACCTATTTAACATTTAAACCCCCATTTTATAAAATAAGCACACGACATCAGAGTAGCTTGTCAAACATATCATCAGAGTAATAAATGTAACGTCGTTATCGGATGTCAGTGCAGTATAACAGAAACACACATGTAATATATACAAATCAGATACAAACACTTCATATTATTACAAACAACCTATTTAACATTTAAACCCCCATTTTATAAAATAAGCACACGACATCAGAGTAGCTTGTCAAACATATCATCAGCTCGATTCCCGACCCAACCAACACTAAGATCCAAAACCTGTAAGGGAGGATGAAATGTCCCGTTCTTATTGATTAAAAACGTTCCATATTAATTGATTTCGTTGCGAGGTTTTGACCTCTATATGAGACATTTTTTAAAGACTGCATTCATTTTTAAAACAAACCATAACCTTTATTTCATAGATAAAGGTTTTAAAAAGCTTTACGTAGATTATCAAATAATGATAATCTAAAATATCCTGTTTACACACAACCATTACATAATGGTTTACAATACAAATATGTTACAACAAAATAAGTTTCTTGAATGCAGTTTTACACAATATCATACAAGCATGGACTCCAAATCTCGTCCTTATTTAAGTATGCGACAGCGGAAGCTCTTAATAATCACCTGAGAATAAACATGCTTAAAACGTCAACAAAAATGTTGGTGAGTTATAGGTTTAACCTATATATATCAAATCATAATAATAGACCACAAGATTTCATATTTCAATACACATCCCATACATAGAGATAAAAATCATTCATATGGTGAACACCTGGTAACCGACATTAACAAGATGCATATATAAGAATATCCCCATCATTCCGGGACACCCTTCGGATATGATATAAATTTCGAAGTACTAAAGCATCCGGTACTTTGGATGGGGTTTGTTAGGCCCAATAGATCTATCTTTAGGATTCGCGTCAATTAGGGTGTCTGTTCCCTAATTCTTAGATTACCAGACTTAATAAAAAGGGGCATATTCGATTTCGATAAATTCAACCATAGAATGTAGTTTCACGTACTTGTGTCTATTTTGTAAATCATTTATAAAACCTGCATGTATTCTCATCCCAAAAATATTAGATTTTAAAAGTGGGACTATAACTCACTTTCACAGATTTTTACTTCGTCGGGAAGTAAGACTTGGTCACTGGTTGATTCACGAACCTATAACAATATATACATATATATCAAAGTATGTTCAAAATATATTTACAACACTTTTAATATATTTTGATGTTTTAAGTTTATTAAGTCAGCTGTCCTCGTTAGTAAACTACAACTAGTTGTCCACAGTTAGATGTACAGAAATAAATCGATAAATATTATCTTGAATCAATCCACGACCCAGTGTATACGTATCTCAGTATTGATCACAACTCAAACTATATATATTTTGGAATCAACCTCAACCCTGTATAGCTAACTCCAACATTCACATATAGAGTGTCTATGGTTGTTCCGAAATATATATAGATGTGTCGACATGATAGGTCGAAACATTGTATACGTGTCTATGGTATCTCAAGATTACATAATATACAATACAAGTTGATTAAGTTATGGTTGGAATAGATTTGTTACCAATTTTCACGTAGCTAAAATGAGAAAAATTATCCAATCTTGTTTTACCCATAACTTCTTTATTTTAAATCCGTTTTGAGTGAATCAAATTGCTATGGTTTCATATTGAACTCTATTTTATGAATCTAAACAGAAAAAGTATAGGTTTATAGTCGGAAAAATAAGTTACAAGTCATTTTTGTAAAGGTAGTCATTTCAGTCGAAAGAACGACGTCTAGATGACCATTTTAGAAAACATACTTTCACTTTGAGTTTAACCATAATTTTTGGATATAGTTTCATGTTCATAATAAAAATCATTTTCTCAGAATAACAACTTTTAAATCAAAGTTTATCATAGTTTTTAATTAACTAACCCAAAACAGCCCGCGGTGTTACTACGACGGCGTAAATCCGGTTTTACGGTGTTTTTCGTGTTTCCAGGTTTTAAATCATTAAGTTAGCATATCATACAGATATAGAACATGTGTTTAGTTGATTTTAAAAGTCAAGTTAGAAGGATTAACTTTTGTTTGCGAACAAGTTTAGAATTAACTAAACTATGTTCTAGTGATTACAAGTTTAAACCTTCGAATAAGATAGCTTTATATGTATGAATCGAATGATGTTATAAACATCATTACTACCTTAAGTTCCTTGGATAAACCTACTGGAAAAGAGAAAAATGGATCTAGCTTCAATGGATCCTTGGATGGCTCGAAGTTCTTGAAGCAGAATCATGACACGAAAACAAGTTCAAGTAAGATCATCACTTGAAATAAGATTGTTATAGTTATAGAAATTGAACCAAAGTTTGAATATGATTATTACCTTGTATTAGAATGATAACGTACTGTAATAAACAAAGATTTCTTGAGGTTGGATGATCACCTTACAAGATTGGAAGTGAGCTAGCAAACTTGAAAGTATTCTTGATTTTATGAAACTAGAACTTTTGGAATTTATGAAGAACACTTAGAACTTGAAGATAGAACTTGAGAGAGATCAATTAGATAAAGAAAATTGAAGAATGAAAGTGTTTGTAGGTGTTTTTGGTCGTTGGTGTATGGATTAGATATAAAGGATATGTAATTTTGTTTTCATGTAAATAAGTCATGAATGATTACTCATATTTTTGTAATTTTATGAGATATTTCATGCTAGTTTCCAAATGATGGTTCCCACATGTGTTAGGTGACTCACATGGGCTGCTAAGAGATGATCATTGGAGTGTATATACCAATAGTACATACATCTAAAAGCTGTGTATTGTACGAGTACGAATACGGGTGCATACGAGTAGAATTGTTGATGAAACTGAACGAGGATGTAATTGTAAGCATTTTTGTTAAGTAGAAGTATTTTGATAAGTGTATTGAAGTCTTTCAAAAGTGTATAAATGCATATTAAAACACTACATTTATATACATTTTAACTGAGTCGTTAAGTCATCGTTAGTCGTTACATGTAAGTGTTGTTTTGAAACCTTTAGGTTAACGATCTTGTTAAATGTTGTTAACCCAATGTTTATAATATCAAATGAGATTTTAAATTATTATATTATCATGATATTATCATGTATGAATATCTCTTAATATGATATATATACATTAAATGTCTTTACAACGATAATCGTTACATATATGTCTCGTTTAAAAATCATTAAGTTAGTAGTCTTGTTTTTACATATGTAGTTCATTCTTAATATACTTAATGATATATTTACTTATCATAGTATCATGTTAACTATATATATATATATCCATATATATGTCATCATATAGTTTTTACAAGTTTTAACGTTCGTGAATCACCGGTCAACTTGGGTGGTCAATTGTCTATATGAAACATATTTCAATTAATCAAGTCTTAACAAGTTTGATTGCTTAACATTTTGGAAACATTTAATCATGTAAATATCAATCTCAATTAATATATATAAACATGGAAAAGTTCGGGTCACTACAGTACCTACCCGTTAAATAAATTTCGTCCCGAAATTTTAAGCTGTTGAAGGTGTTGACGAATCTTCTGGAAATAGATGCGTGTATTTCTTCTTCATCTGATCTTCACACTCCCAGGTGAACTCGGGTCCTCTACGAGCATTCCATCGAACCTTAACAATTGGTATCTTGTTTTGCTTAAGTCTTTTAACCTCATGATCCATTATTTCGACGGGTTCTTCGATGAATTGAAGTTTTTCGTTGATTTGGATTTCATCTAATGGAATAGTGAGATCTTCTTTAGCAAAACATTTCTTCAAATTCGAGACGTGGAAAGTGTTATGTACAGCCGCGAGTTGTTGAGGTAACTCTAGTCGGTAAGCTACTGGTCCGACACGATCAATAATCTTGAATGGTCCAATATACCTTGGATTTAATTTCCCTCGTTTACCAAATCGAACAACGCCTTTCCAAGGTGCAATTTTAAGCATGACCATCTCTCTAATTTCAAATTCTATATCTTTTCTTTTAATGTCAGCGTAGCTCTTTTGTCAACTTTGGGCGGTTTTCAACCGTTGTTGAATTTGGATGATCTTCTCGGTAGTTTCTTGTATAATCTCCGGACTCGTAGTCTGTCTATCCCCCACTTCACTCCAACAAATCGGAGACCTGCACTTTCTACCATAAAGTGCTTCAAACGGCGCCATCTCAATGCTTGAATGGTAGCTGTTGTTGTAGGAAAATTCTGCTAACGGTAGATGTCGATCCCAACTGTTTCCGAAATCAATAACACATGCTCGTAGCATGTCTTCAAGCGTTTGTATCGTCCTTTCGCTCTGCCCATCAGTTTGTGGATGATAGGCAGTACTCATGTCTAGACGAGTTCCTAATGCTTGCTGTAATGTCTGCCAGAATCTTGAAATAAATCTACCATCCCTATCAGAGATAATAGAGATTGGTATTCCATGTCTGGAGACGACTTCCTTCAAATACAGTCGTGCTAACTTCTCCATCTTGTCATCTTCTCTTATTGGTAGGAAGTGTGCTGATTTGGAGAGACGATTAACTATTACCCAAATAGTATCAAAACCACTTGCAGTCCTTGGCAATTTAGTGATGAAATCCATGGTAATATTTTCCCATATATTGAAAACTCTTCCACGGCCTTGTCACTTCGCCGCGCTATGACCATTTATTTTACACTTGTTGCAAAATTTGGTGCAGAACCCCGAGTGATACTTTTCACACCTTTGGCATAGCTGCTTCTGATTGTTGTTGTTGTTGCGGTTATTATTGTTGTTGGGATGATTGTTGTAGTTGCTGTTGTTGTTGTTGTTGTTGTTGGGCGATTTGTTGTAGTTGCGATTGATGTTGCGATTGTTGGGATAATTGTTGCGATTATTGTTGTAATTGCTGTTGTTGTTGTATTGGTGATTCTTATCACCGTTTTCCTCCCACTTTCTTTTGACTAGCTTCACATTGGCCTCTTCAGCAGTCTGTTCTTTAATTCTTTCTTCAATCTGGTTCACTAGTTTGTGAGCCATTCTACATGCCTGTTGTATGGAGGCGGGCTCGTGTGAACTTATATCTTCTTGGATTCTTTCCGGTAATCCTTTCACAAACGCGTCGATCTTCTCTTCCTCATCTTCGAATGCTCCCGGACACAATAGGCACAATTCTGTGAATCGTCTTTCGTACGTGGTAATATCAAATCCTTGGGTTCGTAACCCTCTAAGTTCTGTCTTGAGCTTATTGACCTCGGTTCTGGGACGGTACTTCTCGTTCATCAAGTGCTTGAATGCTGACCACGGTAGTGCGTACGCATCATCTTGTCCCACTTGCTCTAGATAGGTATTCCACCATGTTAACGCAGAACCTGTGAAGGTATGCATAGCGTACTTCACTTTGTCCTCTTCAGTACACTTACTTATGGCAAACACCGATTCGACCTTCTCGGTCCACCGTTTCAATCCGATCGGTCCTTCGGTTCCATCAAATTCCAAAGGTTTGCAGGCAGTGAATTCTTTGTAGGTGCATCCTACACGATTTCCTGTACTGCTAGATCCAAGGTTATTGTTGGTATGTAGCGCAGCCTGTACTGCGGCTATGTTTGAAGCTAGAAAAGTACGGAATTCCTCTTCATTCATATTCACGGTGTGTCGAGTAGTCGGTGCCATTTCCTTCAAAATAGTCAAATGGAACAAGTTAATCATACAGAATATTAAGAGTAGTTAATAGTATTTCGTAGCATAATATGAACTCATTTATAAAAGCTTTTTCTTCATATTAGCGTTTTATAAGTTTAAATTCGGGTAGGTCCTACCCGTTAAGTTCATACTTAGTAGCTAATATACAATTCAACTACTACAATTCTATATGAAAAACTGATTATAATAAAATTTCGCGTTCAAACTTTTACACAATATTTTACAACTTACAATACCGCTTATTTTACATATAGCATGAAGTATAGCACACAATAAACTTGATACAAGATGGTTGTGAAGATAATACTAGCTAGTACACAAGTCGTTCAGCAAAGGTAATAAAGACACGTAATTCATACGTCCAGAAACAAGTCATGCATTCTGGTTTTACTAGGATTACTTCCCATCCTTGGTCTTGTGGAACATAACCGTTATGGCCGTTGATAAGACAGCGTGTTGTAACGTCGTCAAAGGGACGAGGGTTACGTAATGTCCAACAGTCCCGTAACAATCTAAAAACCTCATTTCTTACCCCAATTACCGACTCCGTCACTTGTGGGAACGTTTTGTTTAATAGTTGTAGCCCGATGTTCTTGTTCTCACTTTGGTGAGAAGCGAACATTACTAATCCGTAAGCATAACATGCTTCTTTATGTTGCATGTTAGCCGCTTTTTCTAAATCACGAAGTCCAATATTCGGATATATTGAGTCAAAATAATTTCTTAACCCATTGCGTAAAATAGCATTTGGGTTCCCCGCAATATATGCGTCAAAGTAAACACATTGTAACTTATGGATTTCCCAATGTGATATCCCCCATCTTTCGAACGAAAGCCTTTTATAAACCAAGGCATTCTTGGAACGTTCTTCGAATGTCTTACAAACTGATCTCGCCTTAAATAGTTGTGCCGAAGAATTCTGACCGACTCTAGACAAGATTTCATCAATCATGTCTCCGGGTAGGTCTCTTAAAATATTGGGTTGTCTATCCATTTTGTGTTTTTATACTGTAAAATAGACAAGAGTTAGATTCATAAAAAAAATACTTATTAATACAAGCAATTTTTACATATATCATAAAGCATAAGCACACTATATTACATATATTACACCACACGAATGCAACTATCTTATTCCGACTCGCTCGTTTCTACTTCTTCGGTTTTGGTTCATTTTGCCAAGTTTCTAGGGATATATGATGTTCCCCTAATACGAGCTGTCGTTTTCCACAACGATTTAGAAAAACCTGGTGGTTTAGAGGTTCCCGGGTCATTGTTACAACTTAAGGGCTTCGGGGGTTGACGATACATATAAAGTTCATCGGGGTTGGAATTAGATTTCTTTATTTTTATGCCCTTTCCCTTATTATTTTCTTTTGCCTTTTTAAATTCAGTTGGGGTAATTTCTATAACATCATCGGAATTCTCGTCGGAATCCGATTCATCGGAGAATTGGTAATCCTCCCAATATTTTGCTTCCTTGGCGGAAACACCATTGACCATAATTAACCTTGGTCGGTTGGTTGAGGATTCTCTTTTACTTAATCGTTTTATTATTTCCCCCACCGGTTCTATTTCTTCTTCCGGTTCCGATTCTTCTTCCGGTTCCGGTTCTTCTTCCGGTTCCGACTCTTCTTCCGGTTCCTCTTCGGGAACTTGTGAATCAGTCCACGAATCATTCCAATTTACATTTGACTCTTCATTATTATTAGGTGAGTCAATGGGACTTGTTCTAGAGGTAGACATCTATCACATAATATCAAACACGATAAGATATTAATATATCACATAATATTCATATGTTAATAATATATAGTTTCCAACAAAAATATTAAGCAATCATTTTTAAAGAAATTACGGTCGAAGTCCAGACTCACTAATGCATCCTAACAAACTCGATAAGACACACTAATGCAAATTTTCTGGTTCTCTAAGACCAACGCTCGGATACCAACTGAAATGTCCCGTTCTTATTGATTAAAAACGTTCCATATTAATTGATTTCGTTGCGAGGTTTTGACCTCTATATGAGACATTTTTCAAAGACTGCATTCATTTTTAAAACAAACCATAACCTTTATTTCATAGATAAAGGTTTTAAAAAGCTTTACGTAGATTATCAAATAATGATAATCTAAAATATCCTGTTTACACACAACCATTACATAATGGTTTACAATACAAATATGTTACAACAAAATAAGTTTCTTAAATGCAGTTTTACACAATATCATACAAGCATGGACTCCAAATCTCGTCCTTATTTAAGTATGCGACAGCGGAAGCTCTTAATAATCACCTGAGAATAAACATGCTTAAAACGTCAACAAAAATGTTGGTGAGTTATAGGTTTAACCTATATATATCAAATCATAATAATAGACTACAAGATTTCATATTTCAATACACATCCCATACATAGAGATAAAAATCATTCATATGGTGAACACCTGGTAACCGACATTAACAAGATGCATATATAAGAATATCCCCATCATTCCGGGACACCCTTCGGATATGATATAAATTTCGAAGTACTAAAGCATCCGGTACTTTGGATGGGGTTTGTTAGGCCCAATAGATCTATCTTTAGGATTCGCGTCAATTAGGGTGTCTGTTCCCTAATTCTTAGATTACCAGACTTAATAAAAAGGGGCATATTCGATTTCGATAAATTCAACCATAGAATGTAGTTTCACGTACTTGTGTCTATTTTGTAAATCATTTATAAAACCTGCATGTATTCTCATCCCAAAAATATTAGATTTTAAAAGTGGGACTATAACTCACTTTCACAGATTTTTACTTCGTCGGGAAGTAAGACTTGGCCACTGGTTGATTCACGAACCTATAACAATATATACATATATATCAAAGTATGTTCAAAATATATTTACAACACTTTTAATATATTTTGATGTTTTAAGTTTATTAAGTCAGCTGTCCTCGTTAGTAACCTACAACTAGTTGTCCACAGTTAGATGTACAGAAATAAATCGATAAATATTATCTTGAATCAATCCACGACCCAGTGTATACGTATCTCAGTATTGATCACAACTCAAACTATATATATTTTGGAATCAACCTCAACCCTGTATAGCTAACTCCAACATTCACATATAGAGTGTCTATGGTTGTTCCGAAATATATATAGATGTGTCGACATGATAGGTCGAAACATTGTATATGGTATCTCAAGATTACATAATATACAATACAAGTTGATTAAGTTATGGTTGGAATAGATTTGTTACCAATTTTCACGTAGCTAAAATGAGAAAAATTATCCAATCTTCTTTTACCCATAACTTCTTCATTTTAAATCCGTTTTGAGTGAATCAAATTGCTATGGTTTCATATTGAACTCTATTTTATGAATCTAAACAGAAAAAGTATAGGTTTATAGTCGAAAAAATAAGTTACAAGTCATTTTTGTAAAGGTAGTCATTTCAGTCGAAAGAACGACGTCTAGATGACCATTTTAGAAAACATACTTCCACTTTGAGTTTAACCATAATTTTTGGATATAGTTTAATGTTCATAATAAAAATCATTTTCTCAGAATAACAACTTTTAAATCAAAGTTTATCATAGTTTTTAATTAACTAACCCAAAACAGCCCGCGGTGTTACTACGACGGCGTAAATCCGGTTTTACGGTGTTTTTCGTGTTTCCAGGTTTTAAATCATTAAGTTAGCATATCATACAGATATAGAACATGTGTTTAGTTGATTTTAAAAGTCAAGTTAGAAGGATTAACTTTTGTTTGCGAACAAGTTTAGAATTAACTAAACTATGTTCTAGTGATTACAAGTTTAAACCTTCGAATAAGATAGCTTTATATGTATGAATCGAATGATGTTATGAACATCATTACTACCTTAAGTTCCTTGGATAAACCTACTGGAAAAGAGAAAAATGGATCTAGCTTCAATGGATCCTTGGATGGCTCGAAGTTCTTGAAGCAGAATCATGACACGAAAACAAGTTCAAGTAAGATCATCACTTGAAATAAGATTGTTATAGTTATAGAAATTGAACCAAAGTTTGAATATGATTATTACCTTGTATTAGAATGATAACGTACTGTAAGAAACAAAGATTTCTTGAGGTTGGATGATCACCTTACAAGATTGGAAGTGAGCTAGCAAACTTGAAAGTATTCTTGATTTTATGAAACTAGAACTTTTGGAATTTATGAAGAACACTTAGAACTTGAAGATAGAACTTGAGAGAGATCAATTAGATGAAGAAAATTGAAGAATGAAAGTGTTTTTAGGTGTTTTTGGTCGTTGGTGTATGGATTAGATATAAAGGATATGTAATTTTGTTTTCATGTAAATAAGTCATGAATGATTACTCATATTTTTGTAATTTTATGAGATATTTCATGCTAGTTGCCAAATGATGGTTCCCACATGTGTTAGGTGACTCACATGGGCTGCTAAGAGATGATCATTGGAGTGTATATACCAATAGTACATACATCTAAAAGCTGTGTATTGTACGAGTACGAATACGGGTGCATACGAGTAGAATTGTTGATGAAACTGAACGAGGATGTAATTGTAAGCATTTTTGTTAAGTAGAAGTATTTTGATAAGTGTATTGAAGTCTTTCAAAAGTGTATAAATACATATTAAAACACTACATGTATATACATTTTAACTGAGTCGTTAAGTCATCGTTAGTCGTTACATGTAAGTGTTGTTTTGAAACCTTTAGGTTAACGATCTTGTTAAATGTTGTTAACCCAATGTTTATAATATCAAATGAGATTTTAAATTATTATATTATCATGATATTATCATGTATGAATATCTCTTAATATGATATATATACATTAAATGTCTTTACAACGATAATCGTTACATATATGTCTCGTTTAAAAATCATTAAGTTAGTAGTCTTGTTTTTACATATGTAGTTCATTGTTAATATACTTAATGATATATTTACTTATCATAGTATCATGTTAACTATATATATATATATCCATGTATATGTCATCATATAGTTTTTACAAGTTTTAACGTTCGTGAATCACCGGTCAACTTGGGTGGTCAATTGTCTATATGAAACATATTTCAATTAATCAAGTCTTAACAAGTTTGATTGCTTAACATGTTGGAAACATTTAATCATGTAAATATCAATCTCAATTAATATATATAAACATGGAAAAGTTCGGGTCACTACAGAGGAGGTGAGGGGTTAGCACAAGGCTAAGTGAATGAAACTATCAAACGGTCTAGCATACAGTGTCAACTTATATCACCACAGCAGTAACAACATACAACAACAAGCAACTAGCAACTATGCTCCGAATAGAGGACCGACAGCTTGTACGGATATACGACCATTAGCTGATCAGGCTAGAGTCTATCGATAGTCCTTACTACTTAATCTCCAGTATAGTCATCCACACGCAGGTGATGCATCATTCAACACTATACTCAACAAATAGTAGTCAACTGGACCCAACCACAACTTGGTTGACCTCTCTAAGCTGAACCTAACAAATCAAGGTCCCAGCAACATCAACTAGTGCACATAAAACCAGTCAACAACTACTACTACAGGAAACTAATACTTACTACAAGCATGGCAACCCTAAAATGCGATCAACGGTACAACATTACTACTAAGCATGGCAACTAACGACAATACAAACATAGTAGCACAACTTGCTACTCTATACAACACCAGGAGATAATCTCACTCACCGATTACTAGCAACAGAAGGCACTCAGAGTTCTTATCTTAATGAGCCTCCTCTTTATCTTTTCCACCTGAGAATAAACATAACCCAGTCAGTAATCATGTCTTGATATCATCCCAGCAACAAGACAATAACATCAATATATAAACACTTGAACACTTAATCAATCTGACCTGTCAACCCCATGAGTGACACTCATCAGCACGTTTAAGAAACCTCTAACCGTTCGGTTGACAACTCACACGTACGTTTGGTCCTTAGCCAAACATTTAAACAAACAACAGCAGAACCGTACGGTTGACCATGCGAGTGACATGTGACTCGTACGAGTCACACTCAGTCATACGGTTCAGCAACACAAGGTAGTAGTTCAAATATCCATTCACTCGAGCGGTTCGCCAGGAGGTTGACCGCCTCAACCGTACGAGTGAAGGCTCACTCGTGCGAGTGACAAAGAATAACAATAGCAGTTGTAAGGACGGGTTTCAACCTCAAATCATCATATAATCATTAATTGATAAGTCCATATCATAATTTCCATCAATAATGACATATAAATGCATGCAACGCAAGACATACGCGCTAAAACCTCTTTTCTGACTCAAATACAATTTGATATAGCTTCTTAAAAGTTTATCATTGAAATGTGTTTTTCATTACGATTCCAACGATATTTGTAAGTTCTAACCCCAAAACCACTTCAAGAACATCATATAAACTATATAGAACATATATCTAACATCAATTAGCACTAACAAACACAATTCATCAAGATCTTCAAGATCTTCCCGAGTTTATTCCACCACATGAAATGGTCATACTTGTATGCCGTACTTCGGCAGCATCGACCATTATTTATTGTTTGTCATTTGTAGTGTTTAATCACAATCTTTGTATAATATTCGATTGAATGTTTGTCGTTTGTTCGGTGTTAATTATAGTAAATTGAAAAAAGAAAATGAGAATTTCATTCAACATAGCTAATAAAAACGATACAATTAATACTTGAAAACAGAAAATGAGAATGACATAAACAATACAACATAAAAACGATACTAATAATACCAAACTTAACTAAACTTAACAGTTTAGTTGACAGAAATTAAGAAAAGTTTCTTCATCTTAGAAAATTAAATAAAGAGAAATGCGATTGCAACGCTAAATCAGTGTTTCTTTTATACCGTTCCACTGCTCTTCGGTACAGAGATATGTAGCAGACAAATCCGGAACATAGTCATCTTCGTAATACAACACGTCCTTGTGTTCGAACGGAACCATTTCTTTCAAAATGTATAAAAGGTCCTCTAAGCCTACGTCGCGAACTACGGGTATAATCGTAAACTCTCATTTCATTACGGAAATTACTTCCTTAATACACTTCCAATGAGACAACCATCAGCGGAAGGGTCAACATTTTGTGTTTAGAAGTATATACTGGTGTTTAAGTGGATGAAAAATGTGTTGCAGATATGTTTTATGAGTATAATAATGCTCATTTCATTTCACAGATCCAAAAATCGTCCCATAAGATTTTCCCAGACGATTTATCGTCCGAAAAAAATGCGCGAAAATTTCCCATTTTTGGAGCGAAACTTTTTCCGAAAAAATAAAAAAATAATTACTTATTCATTTCCGGACGACATCCGGTCGTCCGGGAAAGTTGGTCATGGTTGCAGAAAAAAGTGGACTACAAAGCTGTTTTTTTGTCATGTAGTGCATTTTCCCTGACGACAGTCGTCCGGAAAAATGTAGTGTGTATTAATAACGTGGGTATGTAGATTTGAAAATCGGTGTATACTGACATTATATTGGACATGGCAGAGGAAGAGCATGTTTATACAAACGCAATCAACTCCTAATCTTCAATCGTTGATGTTCTATCCTGGTAAGCCTGTTATGGAAGTTGGGAGTGCGGACTTCCCAAATGCCCGTACGGCTATGAATTCACCACTTGCAAAGGCCCTCTTTGGAATTGATGGTGATGAGTTTATCTTTTGATATTTTTTTGCTTACCTTAATGGCTATACTTTTTTTACGTTGTTTAATTATTAAATGACCATAACTTCACTTGTTATTAATGATTAAATTTAACCAGTTGATGGAATGAATTAATGTGTTGTGCTATTGGTGTAGGAGTTACTCGTGTGTTCTTTGGTTCAAATTTTGTAACTGTGACAAAGTCAGACGATACTAGTAGCTGGGATTTCTTAAAACCTGAAATATTTGCAGCAATTATCGACTTTTATTCATCTGGGAAGTCACTTTTTCTGCATTCGAGTACTGCAGCTGCTTTGGATACTGCTATTCATCAAGTATTTCTAACTTAGTGGTTATATTGACTGAATTGTAACCTTTACAATTTTTAATCTTATATGAGGATGTTTATTTATGATTTTCATGTGTTTCAGGATGACTCGGAAACTGTTGCCATGATTAAACAACTGTTGGAAACACGTATTCGACCTGCTGTGCAGGATGACAGTGGGGATATAGAGTACATTGGATTTGATCCGTAGATTTTTTGATCACCTGATTATTATATTATAGATAGATAGATAGATGCATAGAAGATTGGGATCCATATACACACATCTAAAATTTGTCATATGTTTATTTATTGTCAGAGAATCTGGAATTGTGAAGTTAAAAATGCAAGGAGCCTGTAGTGGGTGCCCCAGCTCATCTGGCACTTTGAAATCAGGCATCGAAAATATGCTGATGCATTATGTTCCAGAGGTAACAACACTCTTTCAGCTCTGCTGGTTTTAGCTATTGATGCTTGACTCGTTTGACTTGTTATTACTTTTTTGACAAAAAGATTTGGTTATCTTATGCGAGTATGTGACCCTTAGACTATATATTCCTAACCCGGACTATGATGTGTAGTCAAATTGTGTACTATTTAGTGAAAAAATGAGTTTTTGAGTGTGACTGTATTTGACATTCATTAACCCAAAAGGTCAAATGTTTGTGTCAAATATTTTGTTGGGTGATGTGGTAAAATCTGATTTGAGATTGGGTGGGAAAAAAAATTAAATAATAAATATAAATTGTGAAAACATGTGGATTGGCTCGATCTACACTCACGCTCAAACAACAATCCATCAATTATCCAACTAACGCCATCATCCGTCAACTTTTGACGCGGGTTAACGGCGTGAACTTCCGGCAAAATGTGCCACATCGTTTGACTAACGCTGGGTTAGAACGAGTCTTAGAGATGAAATGTAACCTAAATTGGCCAACTCATAATTAAGTAGTAATGGTGTATCCTAGGGGATACACGCATAAAAGCACCATTTTCATACAGAAAAATGGATCAAAAAGAACAAAAGATAACAAAATTTAGCGGTATTCAGTATTTACCGCCCAGCGTAGAGCAGGCCGCCCAACGTCAAGCGTAAGCCCTGCAGGCAGCTTCTATGCATAAGCCCTTTAACTCAGCGCGTGAACGGCACGCATCCACGTCAGCACACGCCACCGACATTCCAGATACTTCACGTAACAGAACCATTCAGTGATTGACACGTGTATCCCGTGAATTTCGGACATTCTACGCCTATAAATAGACCCCCTGGGTCACCACATTTCACATCATTCCGATTTGAACTTCAGTCAGAGAGAAGTACACTTTCTCTCTCACACAGTTCTTTCTCACTCTAAAAGTACATTAGCTGCTTAGCAGCAATACGCTAGACGGACCATTACAGATTGGTCCACAGATTGATTGAGGCCACCCCACAGATCTTACATCTGTGTTCCGGGTTTGCAGAGATTATTTCTCGAGGGCAAACAACAATCAACAGTATACGCCACACGCTGAGCAGCTATTGTCTTGTACTGGTACCTTACAGCCACTATACGGAAAATCGTACCAACAAATGGCGCCACCCGTCTCGAGGACCACCAAAACCACCAAGAACACGAAGGCAACTGAAACAACCTCATCAAAAACAACACTTGAACCAGTTGATGAAAACATCATTGAGAACATACCAGTGGATCAGCTAACTCTTGAAGAAACTTCAATTGAAGAAGAGAACCAGCCGCACACTGGTAACACCGATGATCAAGTTCATGAAACTATACCATGATTGAAAAAGCCAATGATAGGGAGTTCTAGTGGAGGAATGTGGAAAGCCAGGCGAGGAACACACAATATTTCTTTTAAAATGACAGTTGATGTGAATGTTAAGCACAACTACAGAGGAAAGACAATCTCAAAATCACAATTGTTCAAGTTATTCAATCAATTAAACACTCTTGTCGATGAAATTGAAACTCAACACAGTGATGAATGTTTCGTGGAAGATGATTGGAATTTTAGGGATGAAGACGAGCAGTTCTTTATGACTGAGGAGATGACAGGAAAGTTATTGGATGGAATTTTGACCAAGACGGCACCATCACGATATTAGCAGAAATTACACAACCAACCATCGGTGCAACGGCTGTAGATAATTTGTTTGCTTTGATTACTGGAGATGAAACTATCAAACCACCAGTAATGGCAGAACCAACACAGTGTTTTATCCCTAGAATTGCAAATTATCCATTGCCAAGAAATTTGAGAATTCCATCCATCGGTGTTTATGATGGTACAACAGATCCAGAAGATTTTCTGACTATGTTTGAAGTTGTTATGAGGTTACAGCATTGGGAAGATGAAACTGCGTGCCATATGTTTCCAAGGGTACTGCAGAAAATGGCAAGGGAGTGGTTTGCTAGTTTGCCACCAAGGAGTATTACCAGTTTCCTTGATTTGAGGGCAAAGTTTGTGATCCAATATCAAAGTTTGAGAAGCTGCGTGTTGTCACATCTTGATGCACATGAGATAACAATGCACCAGAATGAATCACTGAGTGATTTCATGAAGCGTTATACCATTGAATTTCAGAAGATACCAGACATACCAGAGTCTCAGCTTGTTTCAGGATTTATATTTTGTCTCGATCAGCGACGTTTTGCACGATTAATTCATGCTTTGCGTTATGATATTCCAAAAACATTGCACCAAGCGTTGGGTATTGCTCAGAAGCACTTAAGAGCAGGAGAGATGGGATATCCAAGAGTGGATAATTATCAAAGAAATTTCAGACCGCAAGGCGGAGAACGTAACAGGAATGATAAGTACCAGAGGCAACATGGGTATGATAATAATTACCAGAAACAGCAACACGGTTGGAGGGGAAATAATCATCCGAATGACAATTATCACCATCGAAAGCCATTGGATAGACATCCACTTATCATGACTTTAACAAAAACTACAAGAGAAATCTTGTTTACAGAACCCGTTAAGAAAACCTTTCACCCTCCACCACCAATGGAAGAACGTCAAGGACCACAAAGTGACAAGTGGTGTGATTTTCATGAAGCATATGGACACGACACTGACAATTGCAAATCGCTGATGAGAGAAATCATTGCAAAGATCAAAGCTGGGGAGCTAAACCATCTGTTACCAGGAAAACAATATCGGAGCAATGATCCAAACAAGCATTTTGCTTGGCAAGGAAAAGTTCGTCACGGTGGACGGAATAACTAGAACAGAAGAGAAGAGAGGAAAGATGAGAGGGATCCAACCCCTGAGAAACATATTAAGGTTATATGGAATACGGTGGATGAAAATGATGCAGACGGAGAGCGCAGGATGGAGCAATGGATGTTTGCACCAATCGTATTTCACACCATTCCAAATTGGCGTCTGTCAGAGGAGCATGTGGTTATCTCAGCTGTAATTGCAAACAGAAACATTCCCCGAATTTATACTGATACAGGTAGTGAAGCAGATATTTTATATTTGCATTGTATCAGTGATTATCCGTTCAGCGTGAAGAATAGGCTTCGCTACACGACCGTGAAAATTTCTAGCATTACGAGAGAATCAATGAAGGCAGTTGGTAGAGTGAAGCTAGATGTAACATTGGGAACACACCCTTTATGTAATGACCCGCACTTTTTCGATCGTTCTATACTTATAAGATTAATATTTACATAAATTAAACCTTACCAACATGATAAGCAATCCAAATTGTCGAGATTTATATTTCCGAAAAGAGTTTACACAACGTTTGACCGTCTAGTTTGACCGATGATATCACGAACTATATAACATATGATAATTATACGTTTGTGTATATATATGTATATATACATATTTAACATGATCTAAGAATGTTTTAATATCTCATTTTGTATTAATAACAATAAGTTATAAGTATATTTTAAAACTACTAACTTAAGTTTTCAAAACGATAACTATACGTAATGTTTTTCGACGTAAATACTTATAACCTATATTACTTATACATGCATCGTATAGATATGTATTTTATCACTTTTAAAGGGCTTACATACATAAAACAATATAAGTATATTTACAAAAGATAGCTATATTTGAATCCTCGTTCCGTTTCCTCAAAGATTTCTATACGTATACCTAGAGTATATGTACCCGTATCATACGCAGCTTCTAGATGTATTTACTATTGGTATATACCAATAAAAATCTGCTCCTTAGCAGCCTTAAATGATTAAGAAACATGTGGAACCAACCATTTGTCAAGTAGCATGAATTATTTAGCAAGAAAACAAAGTTAGGTATCTTTTTTTTCCTTTATAACCTAAAAACGTTTTTATGCATGCACACCATTTCTTCACCCCATTTTCTCATACTTACACTCCCATTTCTCTCTCAAAATACTCTTAACTTCATACTTGATCATCTCCAAGCATTTTCCCCATCATTTAGCTTCAAAAACAACCCTTAATCATCATAAGAAAAACCATACAAGAACACTTCAAGAATCCTTTCAAGAACACAAGTTTACTTCCAATCTTTCATCCAATTCCATCACTCTTTTGGTTCTAGGTTCTTACTCCTCTTTTACAGCAATCTTGTCCAAGTAACTTGAGGTAGTAACTTTGTTCATAACCTTATTCGATTCATATATATATAGCTATCTTATTTTATGGTATAAAATTTTAACAACAAGAACATAGTTTGAATGTTTTCAAACTTGTTTGCAAACTAAATAGATCCTTCTAACTTAACTTTTAAAATACTTCAAGACCTGTAATATAACTTAAATATATGCTAATTTAACAAGGTATAACTTGGTTTTTCAAAGAACACCTTAAAACTGAATCTACGGTGTCGGAGTGTAACCGGGGGCTGTTTTGGGTTGGATAATTAAAAACTATTTTGAACTTTGAATTGGAGGCTTATTTTCTGGAAAATTGATATTTACTATGAATATGTTAACACATAAAAATTTCATGATTTAACTCAAAGTATAAGTATTTTTAGAAAAATAATCATTTAAGGTTGTTTACATGATGGAAAATGATCAACTCCATAAGTTTCACTAAAGTTTGACCTATGACCTGTGATTTCGAATACAAACTAAGGTATTTACAGTTCATAGTCTTAAAGAGGGACTCGATCCAAGGAAGTGGCAAGTTGAATCAATGAAAACGGAGTTGTAACGAAGAAACTATGACCAAAACGAGATCGGATATCTAAGACTAGTTTAGCTACGAAAATAATTGGAGAAAATTAAATAAATCACATCTTTTTAAAATAACATGATATTTTATATATATGTACTCATAATTTAATTTTATATGGTTCAGGATCACCCGTAAACAATACGAGAAGATTAATCATAAGATCCCATGATTGTACGCAACACGTCATTTGACAACACCGGTACTTTATGTACGCAACACGTCATTTGACAACACCGGTACCGTGGGTCAAGATTAATCTCGACCAATACATATACGATGGGGGTTTTTATTTATTTCATTGGGGGTTTATTAAACACCTAAAAATGAACCATTAAAATTGAATTACTAACATCGGACTGCTAACTACGGACTAAGAAATTATTAAAACTATTAAAAGTATAAAAAGTATATATATGTGACGATTGTTTAAAATAGAAATATATTGATAAACTATATATGGATAGGTTCGTGATATCAATCGGAGACCAAGTCGAAATTACATATCTTCAAGACAAAAGTGAGTATATAGTCCCACTTTTAAACTCTAAGTATTTCGGGATGAGAATACATGTATTTTATGTTTTACGTTATGGACACAAGTAACTGAAAAATATATTCTACGTTGAGTTGTACCACTGGCATACTTCCCTGTAGCTTGGTAACTGTTATTTACAGCGGTATTGTAAACGCGAATCCTGTTGATAGATCTATCGGGCCTGACAACCCCAACCGGACTGGACGACCAATATTCAACGGTTGCACAGTACTTCGTTTCGTGACTACACTTGGTACGGTGTAGTAAGATTTCATAATAAAGGGAATATGCGACGTGATTAAATGTTAAGTATGGTTACCAAGTGCTCAACCACTTAGAATATTTTTATTAAAATGTTTATATATGAAATCTTGTGGTCTATATTTATATCGCTGCCGGCATTAAACCTATATCTCACCAACTTTATGTTGACGTTTTAAACATGTCTATTCTCAGGTGATAATTAGAAGCTTCCGCTGCATCATGTTGAATCTAAGCAGGATCTTGCGTACGCATATTTGTGTCAAAAATAAGACTGCATATCCAAGAACTTGTGTTGTAAAATATGCTAGAAATCGGGTTGTTATTATCATTTGTAAAGTTTGTAAGTCGAAGATTATCGCTAAACGATAATCATCTTTATTTTGTCCAAAGCTTGTATCAAAAATAAGGATCATGGTTTGTAATGTATAATATATGCAGTTTTTCTTTAAAAAAAAATGTCGCATATAGAGGTCAATACCTCGCAATGAAATCATACGTTATCTAACACGTTCTTATGGTTAAGGACGGGTTATGACATGTGGTATCAGAGCGGTGGTCTTAGCGAACCAGGTTTGCATTAGTGTGTCTAACTGATAAGTCGTTAGGATACATTAGTAAGTCTGGACTTTGACCGGGTTTGATTTAAAAACCATTGCTTATCATTGTTGGTTAAAATTTATATGTAAATATTATGTAGTACTAATGGGTTAGTTGTTGTGTGATAGATGTCGGGCTCAAAACTTATCATCACGTTCAGCGACTCCGAACCAGAATCTTCAGATGGTGTTCCAGTCATTAACCTATCCGATGACGAAAATAATATCTTTGGGGAAGACTCACAAATTCCGGATGAACCGACTATAGAGAACCCGGAAAGTGAACCCGAGGAGGAAAGTGAACCCGAGGAGGAAAGTGAACCCGAGGAAGAAATGCAGGAAATTACAAAAGACGAGTTCAAACTAGGAAAGAAACGAAAGGCTAATGAATTAGAAAATTCAAATCCCGAGTTTAGTAAAGATGATGTGGCACCAACTCCACTAGACACTACCACCCCTATTCCCGCTATTCCTATTCGTTCTATCCCGGCATCCAGTTCTTTAGTCCCACAGCCAAAATATAGGCAGACAGCCAGGATAAGCGTTAAGCGATTCTTTGAACCTAAACGTCCTAGAAAATAGACCAAACGATGCGCTGCCGTATTAAACCATGAGATCATATAATGTTTTGTATAATATTATTAGTGTGGTTTGTTTAATGTTCGATGTAAGATAAGCATATGTAAAATAGTGAAGTGTGAAATGCAATAATTTTCCATGGTTAAGTATTATTTAGATGGTAGTAATTGATTCTGTACTAAGCTATTAAGTATGGACATTAACGGGTAGGTACTACCCTAGATATAATTATAAAACGCTAATAAGAAGAAAAGGCTTTTATAATAATACCTGGTTCATATTATTAATAAGCTATAATGTACTGTAAATATACACTACATCTATAATATTCCATGTGAATAATTATTTTCTTTTCATTCTTATAGAAGAATATGGCGCGATTGAACCGAATGACGGAACAAGAAATCCAGGAACTCATCAATCAGCGAGTGAACGACAGAATGTTATGGGTCGAGGCTGCAAGAGGTGCTGCAGTTAACCCAAATCCTCGTGTGGGGTGCACTTACAAAACTTTTCAAGCTTGCAAGCCCTCATCATTCAGTGGAACAGAAGGACCGATCGGTTTAACCCGGTGGATAGAAAAGATGGAGACTGTGTTTAAAATCAGTGGTTGTGTTGAAAAGGACATGACCAAGTATGCATCGTGCACTTTACAAGATAGTGCACTCACGTGGTGGAAAAATTATGTGAAGGCTGTAGGAGGAGATGTAGCTTATGATACTCCGTGGGAAGAATTCAAAACAATGTTAATCAACGAATATTGTCCAAGGAACGAGGTTAGGAAGTTGGAAGATGAGTTACGAAGTCTGAAGGTTATTGGTACTGAAATCACCAACTACAATCAGCGATTCATGGAATTAGTTTTGCTATGTCCTGAATTGGTTCCAACCGAAGAACGGAAGATTGAAATGTACAAAGATGGTTTGCCCAAAAAGGTCAAGGCAAATGTTACAGCATCGAAACCTAAGACAATTCATGAAGCTATAACCATGGCAAATGAGCTAATGGATCAGGTCATCATGGATAAGAAAGTATCCAATACTGATGTGAAGGTATCAGGTAACAAAAGAAAGTGGAATGGAAATTATGATCGAGGTAACCAACAACAATCTTTTAAGAAACAAGAAAACACGCAAGGTGCAGGTAGTGGTTTAAGCTTTGGTTATAAAGGACAAAATCCTTTATGCAACCGATGCCACAAACATCACTCTGGTTACTGTAATGTGGTATGCAACAAATGTAATCGAAAGGGTCATCTTGCTGAAGATTGTAGGGCTCTCGTTACAAATACAAATGGTACCAAGACTCCTGCCACCAATGCAAATAGAACTGCTTTGGCTACCATTACTTGTTTTGGGTGTGGAAAACAAGGTCACTATAAGAGCCAGTGCCCGAATCCAGAGAAGAATATCGGACCTGCACGTGGGAGAGCATTTGTTATTAATGCTAGAGAGGCATGTGAAGACCCGGAGCTTGTTACGGGTACGTTTACCATTAATAACTTATCCGCATCTATTATATTTGATACTGGTGCTGATAGAAGTTACGTGTGTAGAGACTTTCACGCTAAATTGAATTGTTCATCATTACCTCTAGATGCTAAGTACATGATTGAGTTAGCTAATGGTAAACTAATTAAAGCCGATAAAATTTGCCGTGATTGTAAAATAAATTTAGCCGGAGAAACATTTAAGATTGATTTGATACCCGTAGAATTAGGAAGTTTTGATGTAATAATCGGCATGGACTGGATGTCCAAAATAGGAGCTGAAGTTGTGTGCGCCAAGAAGGCAATTCGCATTCCTCGTAAGGATAAAACGCCAGTAATGATTTATGGAGAGAAGGGTAAATCAAAGCTAAAACTCATTAGTTATTTGAAAGCTCAAAAGTGCTTGAAGAAAGGGTGCTATGCTATCTTAGCACATGTTAATAAAGTCGAAAAGAAAGAAAAAGAGAAGTGCATCAATGACGTGCCTGTGGCAAGAGATTTTCCTGAAGTATTTCCGGAAGAGTTGCCGGGATTACCTCCATTTAGATCTGTAGAATTTCAAATAGATCTTGTACCAGGAGCTGCACCGGTTGCCCGTGCTCCATATAGACTTGCACCGTCCGAGTTAAAAGAACTTCAGAGTCAGTTAAAAGAATTACTGGATCGTGGATTCATACGACCAAGTACTTCACCGTGGGGAGCTCCAATTTTATTCGTCAAGAAGAAAGACGGATCTTTCCGAATGTGTATAGATTATCGTGAATTAAATAAGTTAACTATCAAGAATCGGTATCCACTACCGAGAATTGACGACTTATTTGATCAACTCCAAGGATCATGTGTGTACTCGAAAATTGACCTAAGATCGGGCTATCATCAATTACGTGTCAAAGAAGAAGATATACTGAAAACTGCTTTTCGGACACGCTACGGTCATTACGAATTTTTGGTTATGCCGTTTGGATTGACGAATGCGCCAGCTGTATTCATGGACCTCATGAATCGAGTTTGTAGTCCATATTTAGATAAGTTTGTTATCGTTTTCATTGATGATATTCTTATCTATTCCAAGAGTGAGCAAGAGCATGAGCAGCATTTAAGGTTGATATTAGAGTTGTTGAGAAAAGAACAGCTATATGCTAAATTTTCTAAATGTGCTTTCTGGTTGAAAGAAGTGCAATTTCTTGGCCACGTTGTTAGTAGCAAAGGAATTCAGGTTGATCCAGCAAAAATTGAAGCCATTGAAAAATGGGAGACTCCTAAGACACCAATGCAGATACGCCAATTTTTGGGTTTAGCCGGTTATTATAGAAGGTTTATTCAAGATTTTTCCCGAATAGCTAAGCCGTTGACAGCGTTAACGCAAAAAGGGAAGAAATATGAATGGACTTCTGAGCAGGAGAGTGCATTTCAATTACTGAAAAAGAAGTTGACTACGGCGCCTATTTTATCGTTACCAGAAGGGAACGATGATTTTGAAATATATTGTGACGCTTCGCGACAAGGTTTTGGTTGCGTTCTTATGCAACGGAAGAAAGTTATTGCATACGCATCCCGACAATTAAAGATTCACGAGCGGAATTATACGACGCATGATCTAGAACTGGGAGCAGTCGTGTTTGCATTGAAGATATGGAGACACTACTTGTATGGGGTTAAATGCACTGTGTTTACTGATCATAAAAGCCTTCAACATATTTTCGATCAAAAACAGCTGAACATGAGGCAACGTAGGTGGGTCGAGCTGATAAACGACTATGATTGTGAAATTCGTTATCATCCCGGGAAGGCGAACGTGGTGGCCGATGCTCTAAGCAGAAAGGAACGAGAACCAATTCGAGTACGAGCGATGAACATAAAAATTCGCATGAATCTCAACTCACAAATCAAAGAAGTTCAACGAGAAGCACTTACTAAAGAAAACATAAGAAATGAAATAATGAAGAAGTATGAGAAGCAACTCGTTATACGGGAAGACGGAATTCGATATTTTGCAAACCGTATTTGGGTACTGAAGTTGGGTGGATTAAGGAAGTTGATATTGAATGAGGCACATAAGACAAGATACTCGATACATCCTGGAGTTGGAAAGATGTATCAAGATCTTAAGACGCATTATTGGTGGCCTAATTTAAAGACAGACGTTGCAACATATGTTGGGGAGTGTTTAACTTGTTCCAAAGTCAAAGCAGAACACCAAAAGCCGTCAGGATTACTTCAACAACCAGAAATCCCAGAATGGAAATGGGACGGTATTACCATGGATTTCATCACGAAGTTACCAAAGACTGCCTGGGGATACGACACTATTTGGGTAATTGTTGATCGTCTTACCAAATCTGCACATTTCTTGCCTATAAAGGAAACGGATAGAATGGAGAAATTATTACGATTATATATAAAGGAAATAGTTTCAAGGCATGGAATACCTATTTCCATTATATCTGATCGTGATAGTAGATTTACCTCAAAGTTCTGGCAATCACTACAGGAGGCACTAGGAACTCGTTTGGATATGAGTACCGCATATCATCCGCAAACCGACAGGCAGAGTGAAAGAACAATTCAGACTCTTGAAGACATGCTCAGGGCATGTGTGATTGATTTTGGAAACGGATGGGATAAATATCTACCGTTAGCAGAATTCTCGTATAATAATAGTTATCATGCGAGCATTGGAGCTGCGCCATTCGAAGCATTGTATGGAAGGAAGTGTAGATCTCCTATCTGTTGGAATGAAGTAGGAGATCGACAATTAACGGGTCCCGAGATCATACACGAAACGACTGAGAAGATTGTACAAATCAAGGAGAGATTGAAAACAGCCCGTAGTCGCCAAAAGAGCTACGCCGATGTTCGAAGGAAACCATTAGAGTTTCAGATCGGTGACATGGTTATGTTAAAAGTGTCACCATGGAAAGGTGTAATACGTTTCGGCAAAAGGGGTAAACTGAACCCAAGGTACGTAGGCCCGTTCAAGATTATTGAACGCATTGGACCGGTAGCTTATCGACTCGAGTTACCGCAACAACTCGCCGGAGTACATAATACCTTTCACGTCTCGAACCTTAAGAAGTGTCTTGCAAAGGAAGATCTCACCATTCCTCTTGAAGAAATCCATGTCGATGAGAAACTACAATTCATCGAAGAACCAATCGAAATCATGGACCGTGAAGTTAAACAGCTCAAGCAGAGCAACATACCGATCGTTAAGGTTCGTTGGAATGCTCGAAGAGGTCCTGAGTTTACTTGGGAACAAGAGGATCAGATGAAACAAAAGTATCCACACTTGTTTCTCGATGACGCAAAATAGGTACAATTTTAAAATTTCGGGACGAAATTTATTTAACGGGGAGGTAATGTAACGACCCGCACTTTTTCGATCGTTCTATACTTATAAGATTAATATTTACATAAATTAAACCTTACCAACATGATAAGCAATCCAAATTGTCGAGATTTATATTTCCGAAAAGAGTTTACACAACGTTTGACCGTCTAGTTTGACCGATGATATCACGAACTATATAACATATGATAATTATACGTTTGTGTATATATATGTATATATACATATTTAACATGATCTAAGAATGTTTTAATATCTCATTTTGTATTAATAACAATAAGTTATAAGTATATTTTAAAACTACTAACTTAAGTTTTCAAAACGATAACTATACGTAATGTTTTTCGACGTAAATACTTATAACCTATATTACTTATACATGCATCGTATAGATATGTATTTTATCACTTTTAAAGGGCTTACATACATAAAACAATATAAGTATATTTACAAAAGATAGCTATATTTGAATCCTCGTTCCGTTTCCTCAAAGATTTCTATACGTATACCTAGAGTATATGTACCCGTATCATACGCAGCTTCTAGATGTATTTACTATTGGTATATACCAATAAAAATCTGCTCCTTAGCAGCCTTAAATGATTAAGAAACATGTGGAACCAACCATTTGTCAAGTAGCATGAATTATTTAGCAAGAAAACAAAGTTAGGTATCTTTTTTTTTCCTTTATAACCTAAAAACGTTTTTATGCATGCACACCATTTCTTCACCCCATTTTCTCATACTTACACTCCCATTTCTCTCTCAAAATACTCTTAACTTCATACTTGATCATCTCCAAGCATTTTCCCCATCATTTAGCTTCAAAAACAACCCTTAATCATCATAAGAAAAACCATACAAGAACACTTCAAGAATCCTTTCAAGAACACAAGTTTACTTCCAATCTTTCATCCAATTCCATCACTCTTTTGGTTCTAGGTTCTTACTCCTCTTTTACAGCAATCTTGTCCAAGTAACTTGAGGTAGTAACTTTGTTCATAACCTTATTTGATTCATATATATATAGCTATCTTATTTTATGGTATAAAATTTTAACAACAAGAACATAGTTTGAATGTTTTTAAACTTGTTTGCAAACTAAATAGATCCTTCTAACTTAACTTTTAAAATACTTCAAGACCTGTAATATAACTTAAATATATGCTAATTTAACAAGGTATAACTTGGTTTTTCAAAGAACACCTTAAAACTGAATCTACGGTGTCGGAGTGTAACCGGGGGCTGTTTTGGGTTGGATAATTAAAAACTATTTTGAACTTTGAATTGGAGGCTTATTTTCTGGAAAATTGATATTTACTATGAATATGTTAACACATAAAAATTTCATGATTTAACTCAAAGTATAAGTATTTTTAGAAAAATAATCATTTAAGGTTGTTTACATGATGGAAAATGATCAACTCCATAAGTTTCACTAAAGTTTGACCTATGACCTGTGATTTCGAATACAAACTAAGGTATTTACAGTTCATAGTCTTAAAGAGGGACTCGATCCAAGGAAGTGGCAAGTTGAATCAACGAAAACGGAGTTGTAACGAAGAAACTATGACCAAAACGAGATCGGATATCTAAGACTAGTTTAGCTACGAAAATAATTGGAGAAAATTAAATAAATCACATCTTTTTAAAATAACATGATATTTTATATATATGTACTCATAATTTAATTTTATATGGTTCAGGATCACCCGTAAACAATACGAGAAGATTAATCATAAGATCCCATGATTGTACGCAACACGTCATTTGACAACACCGGTACTTTATGTACGCAACACGTCATTTGACAACACCGGTACCGTGGGTCAAGATTAATCTCGACCAATACATATACGATGGGGGTTTTTATTTATTTCATTGGGGGTTTATTAAACACCTAAAAATGAACCATTAAAATTGAATTACTAACATCGGACTGCTAACTACGGACTAAGAAATTATTAAAACTATTAAAAGTATAAAAAGTATATATATATGTGACGATTGTTTAAAATAGAAATATATTGATAAACTATATATGGATAGGTTCGTGATATCAATCGGAGACCAAGTCGAAATTACATATCTTCAAGACAAAAGTGAGTATATAGTCCCACTTTTAAACTCTAAGTATTTCGGGATGAGAATACATGTATTTTATGTTTTACGTTATGGACACAAGTAACTGAAAAATATATTCTACGTTGAGTTGTACCACTGACATACTTCCCTGTAGCTTGGGAACTGTTATTTACAGCGGTATTGTAAACGCGAATCCTGTTGATAGATCTATCGGGCCTGACAACCCCAACCGGACTGGACGACCAGTATTCAACGGTTGCACAGTACTTCGTTTCGTGACTACACTTGGTACGGTGTAGTAAGATTTCATAATAAAGGGAATATGCGACGTGATTAAATGTTAAGTATGGTTACCAAGTGCTCAACCACTTAGAATATTTTTATTAAAATGTTTATATATGAAATCTTGTGGTCTATATTTATATCGCTGCCGGCATTAAACCTATATCTCACCAACTTTATGTTGACGTTTTAAACATGTCTATTCTCAGGTGATAATTAGAAGCTTCCGCTGCATCATGTTGAATCTAAGCAGGATCTTGCGTACGCATATTTGTGTCAAAAATAAGACTGCATATCCAAGAACTTGTGTTGTAAAATATGCTAGAAATCGGGTTGTTATTATCATTTGTAAAGTTTGTAAGTCGAAGATTATCGCTAAACGATAATCATCTTTATTTTGTCCAAAGCTTGTATCAAAAATAAGGATCATGGTTTGTAATGTATAATATATGCAGTTTTTCTTTAAAAAAAAATGTCGCATATAGAGGTCAATACCTCGCAATGAAATCATACGTTATCTAACACGTTCTTATGGTTAAGGACGGGTTTTGACACTTTAGTCCGAACAAAAATTATGGACTTTACAGTTCTTGATGGCAGATCAAGATTCAATGCATTGTTCGGTAGGCGAACTCTTCGCAAATTTGGAGCAATTACTTCCACACCACATGTAGAATTACGGTTCCCAACACCAAATGGTGTAGCAGTAGTGCACTCTGAATATGTGGGACCCACAAGAGAAAAATCAGTTGTTTATGAAGCTCAAGGGAATTTTGTCAGAGGGGAATCATCGAGGTAGTTATTTAGCAGAAATGATGTGAACGGGTACTTTAAACCATATAAAATGTGGGAGCATTGAAAGGAGGACGCAGAACGCTGCACGGAAGACAATATTAGGGGTGTTCATCGGTTCGGTTTTCGGTTTGTTCGGTTAATAAGGTTCGGTGTATTCGGTTTTGAAATTTTTTTGGGCAAAACCGAAAATCGAACCGAAAACCGAATTCAAAGTTCAAACCGAACCGAATCGAAAACCGAATTCGAATTCGGATTCGGTTCGATTTTCGGTTAAAACCGAATATTATGAAAAAACTGAGAACGATGTTAGTTTATTTGTGGCGTTACTGATGTCTTGGTTATTTATATTCTAAAACAATGACGTACTATTAAATTATAAAGAATTTTATGATTTATTAATATTTACAGCTGAATTATGACGTTTACTGCTTCTGTTATTAAGAAGAATAACATAATAATTTGAGTAACATAATTATAATGTGAACTACCAAATCGTCATATGGGTGAGAACATATTTTATTGATTGGAGCCCAAATTATAATGACATTAACACATAAATATACAAATTAAATATTTAAAAATTTTGAATTCGATTTTGAATTCGGTTTTCAGTTAAACCGAATTCAGAATTTTCAAAACCGAAAACCAAACCGAAAACCGAATTCAAATTCGGTTTCGGTTTGACTCGATCCAAAAACCGTTTTTCGAATTCGGTTTGGTTTTTTTCCGGTTTGGTTTCGGTTTGGTTTTCGGGTTCCACGGTTTCAAACCAAATACTGACCACCCCTAGACAATATAATAGCATGAATCTTACAGAACAGTTTTTATCACATTTCTAATTTCCATCAGTTCAGACAATAACACAATACACTTTTTGTAATTTTCTGATTGAGACTTGATCACCCCATACGAAGATATTACACAAAATGCTGTATGTGTGACAGTATTATCAATAAAATTTTATTTTTTCTCACGCAATACACGTTACGAATGCAAAGCATAGAATTCATACCTACCCACATATGGCAAGGCATTTTCATGCCCCCGATGGTAGAGGCTTTTGTGTCAACATTATAGACACAAGGTATCGGCTAGCGTAAAGTATTTACTTCGCTAGAGGGCACCGAGGCAAAAGTAAAGATCTCATAATGTCATGATATACATAATGGTTTATCACAGCGGCATAAATCCATTTATATCTTGAAAAAAGAAAAAAAATTAATACATGTGTATTTTGTAAGCCGCACAACACCTGAGCGCAACACGCTAAACGGAACACCGTTAATACCATAAATAGAAATTTCTCTAACAGATTTATAAATTTTTATAACAGCATTATAATTGACTCATATCATACTTCAGAAATTATGTGAGAATTCTCAAATACTTCTTTACAAAACAAATGCTCTGATACACAACGGAGAATGGGTAAATTGTTTGATATATTCATTACATAACAGCAAAGTTATACATGTTTTCCTAAGTGAAGATACAAAACAGGTATACAATTTCAATAGCCTGTATACATAATACCATTTAGGTAGCAGTACACCTCTGATTCATAAAGAGAAATTATGCATTACGGACAGCGGATGACAGTCCAATTCATGTACAAATTCAAAAATTAGTTTAAGACAAAAATCATTTCATATGATGTGATATATGAAAATCTAAGCTTTTTAACAAGCTTGCAATGGTTAAACACATATGGCAGTGATACGTCAATCATGGAAAGCAGAAAAAAATACCAACATTAACCAAAAGGACTGAATATATATATATATATATATATATATATATATATATATATATATATATATATATATATATATATATATATATATATATAGTGGACCAATCCATGGATAAGCACTAAATGGGGCACAAACTGGATAAGTAAAATTTCAAAAAAATTTTTAAAAAAAAAACGATCCTTTAATATACAAATAGAAGAAAACGAAAAAATTTTAAAAAGTTTTTGAACAAAATCATTCAAAAATCGATGATGAATGGTAAACATCGATGATGAATGGTAAAAATTGATGATGAATGGTAAAATTAACCATTCGTCTGATTAATTTATCATTCATTTTTGTTCGCGATAAATGATAAAATTAATCAATGCTAAAAAAAGCAGATGAATGGTTAATTTAACCATTCATCTGTTTATGATGAATGATAAAAAAACAGATGAATGGTTAATTTAACAATTCATCTGGTTTTTTTTAGCATTGATTAATTTTATCATTAATCATAAACAAGATGAATGATAAATTAACCCGATGAATGGTTAATTTTACCATTCATCATCGATTTTTAAAAGATTTTGAACTTTTTTTTTTTATGAAAAAAATTGATTAGAGGTGCATTTTAATGCAGATTTATGAATGTAAAAAAAAATTCAAAATTTTTTTTTTATTTTGCTTATCCGTTTTGTACTCCTTTTAAGCTTATCCATGGATCGTGCCCCTATATATATATATATATATATATATATATATATATATATATATATATATATATATATATATATATATATATATATATATATATATATATATATATATATATATATATATATATATATATATATATATATATATATACTATCAGTATAAAGATGCTACACATTGTTATTACAGATTAGTTGTCTTTTCAAATAGGCACCTATAGAATGTCTTTAACAGACATATCATCCTTAGCACATATTTCTTCCAAAGAGTTAATCTTCAGAGAAGTCACTTCATTGATGGCCATTTGCAGCTTGGTATTAGCATCAGGTTTGATATGTTTTGAGATTGCGGTTGATAAAGGGTCAGATCTTATAGGAAGAGCATTCAAAATTTCCACCATAGTATCTGAAAGGTCACTTTCCATAGACGCTTCCAGATATCTATGAAAAGTCTGACCAATAAGAGGAGAGCTCAACACCCTCTGCACAAGAGCATGAATCCCATTTTTTAAATCAATAAAATTCTTCTCTGAAGCAGCAGCAGCAACAGTTTTTTCATCAGCACGACATTTTTCTTGTTCAACCAACTTTTTCAACTTTTCAACTTCCTTCAATAATTCATCCTTCTCCTCCATCGCCTTCTCTTTTTCAGTCCTTTCAGCAACACATTTTTTCTCAATCGATTGGAGTGCCTCTTCCTTCTTTTGTGCCAAATTAACTGATGTTTTCCACTTCAGATTAACATCTTTTAGCTCAACTTCCATCCTTTTCAATTTGCTGGCATTCTGGACAGCATTATCAACAAGAGTTGATTGAGCCTCTTGCATTTTCAGACCATGAAGAACATGCTGATTCAGAAGCACCAGTAATGCAGCAGTTGATTAACAACTTTGTTTAAGTGTCATTGCAGATAAGGATGCCGAAAGATCAGCAATCATATTTCCCTACAAAAATAAACCACACATTCAGAAATTACAAACAATATAGCCAATACAAATGGATTTTCATGAGTTAACTGGTGATATGTACCTTCAGAATATTAACAAAGCAGTCAGATTTGTTAACAGGATCTTCCACAAAGCTTCTTAAGCCGGCTAGAGGGACAACGGAAGGCGGCTGAGAAGATGATGAAGACTGTGTTGTACCTATTTTTGTGGAAGTTAATGGGTTAGTGAAAGGATGATTTTTAACAATATTATCCTCATCTGTTTCTTCATCCTCTTCTTCTTCATCATTATCATCTTCAGCATTAACAACTTTACCACTCTTGTCACTACTAGCAGTGGCTTCATCACCATCTGTTGACAAAATTGGTTCTGCATCGTAGATAACCAACTTTACAGATACGCATTAACACATATTATACATATTATGTCAAGGCAGCAGACAATATTAAAGACATACTCCTTTTCTTTGTTTGTTGAGAAGTTTTGCCAGTTGCACGTTTCCATAGACGCTTTGTGTGTTTCCCAGTTTTCTTGGTGGTAGGCGGTTTTGGATTAGCCTCAATAATTTTCACATCAGATGAGGAGGGCTGTGCAGTATCATCATTACCGCCCTCCGTAGGCCGTTCAGGGCTCTTCAGTTGTTCTTCAAAAATAGTATCTTTAACCTTATCGGCCTCAAGTTCAATAGCAGTCTTTGGCCGCTCAGTAACAGTAAGAGAATCCAGATTGGTCTTCTTAAATACTTTAAAGACCTGCATCTCTTCTTCTGCAAAAAAAAAAAAAAAAAAAAAAAAAAAAAAAAAAAGACACATTGAATGCATAGCAATAAGAATGCATTCTACAATAACATAGTACAAATAAGGCATATTTATAAATCGCCTACCACAGCCTTTACAGTGCAGCACTGGTACAAATCCAGCACGCCAATTATCAGTCATCCCACAACGCGCTAAAATGGCTTCGTTATCAGCATATGAACGTTGTGGCAGTTCCAACGATTTCCACTCTTCAACAGTTGTTCTTTCATCATCAGACAAAACAATTGATTTACTTACTTCTATTTTAGTTTTCCTCCATTTTCGAATGTTTGCCCAATTGTCCTGTATAACTCTTTCGTTAACAAAAAAGAATGGTTTTTTCCATCTTTTTAAGGAGGTTTCTTTTGTTCCGGTAAAGGCCTTATTAGCTTTACAATCAAAAGTGTACCAGCATTTACTCACCAATCGAGTCCTAAACAACTCGTGAAAAACATTTATACTTGGAATTTTGCCAACAGCATTACAGTACAATTCAAAAAGCACAATTTTTTGCAAACCAAGTGGATGAATTTGACTAAGGCCAATCCCATAATGAGACAGAAGTTCTTGCAAGAAAACGATGAGAGGAATACGAAGGTTACCTATTGTAAGTTGAAGCTTATATAGTGTAATCATCTTCTTAGGTGGTTTGTTTGCCCTATCATCAGGAGAAGGAACCACGGGGTTCAGCAACAACAATAATAAATATGTGGATTGGCTCGATCTACACTCACGCTCAAACAACAATCCGTCAATTATCCAACTAACGCCATCATCCGTCAACTTTTGACGCGAGTTAACGGCGTGAACTTCCGGCAAAATGCGCCACATCGTTTGACTAACGCTGGGTTAGAACGAGTCTTAGAGATGAAATGTAACCTAAATTGGCCAACTCATAATTAAGTAGTAATGGTGTATCCTATGGGATACACGCATAAAAGCACCATTTTCATACAGAAAAATGGATCAAAAAGCACAAAAGATAACAAAATTTAGCGGTATTCAGTATTTACCGCCCAACGTAGAGCAGGCCGTCCAATGTCAAGCGTAAGCCCTGCAGACAGCTTCTATGCATAAGCCCTTTAACTCAGCGCGTGAACGGCACGCAGCCACGTCAGCACACGCCACCGACATTCCGGATACTTCACGTAACAGAACCATTCAGTGATTGACACGTGTATCCCGTGAATTTCGGACATTCTACGCCTATAAATAGATCCCCTGGGTCACCACATTTCACATCATTCCGATCTGAACTTCAGTCAGAAAGAAGTACACTTTCTCTCTCACACAGTTCTTTTTCACTCTAAAAGCACATTAGCCGCTTAGCAGCAATACGCTAGACGGACCATTATAGATTGGTCCACAGATTGATTGAGGCCACCCCACAGATCTTACATCTGTGTTCCGGGTCTGCAGAGATTATTTTTCGAGGGCAAACAACAATCAACGGTATACGTCACACGCTGAGCAGCTATTGTCTTGTACTGGTACCTTACAGCCGCTATACGAAAAATCGTACCAACAAGTAGATAAGAAGTTGAAACTGCTGCCACTAGTTATCGAAGTCACAGGAACTTGATGATGAAGATGAAATGGAGAATTAACGACCCACCTAGAGTGACATCATCTTATTCCTTTGTTCTTTACGGATACGAGAAATCGCTGAAAATTTGGTATCAAGTTATTTATAAACAGTTTTGTCTTAATTGTATTAATCAATATCAATGGTGATCAATTGACACATTCTAATAATTAGTGTTATTGTGGCTAGTCCAAGGGTATTCTAATCTTATAGTTAGATATTACGGAGTATCTTTTAAGACCGTCGAACTATGTGTAGTTTTGTACTCCCTTGCATAAAAGTACATCAAAGGTCAATTGTGTCTGTTTCATTTGCGTTCAATTTGGAACCTTGAGATTGTTAGACATAATTCATAAGTAACTCTGTAATTTCAAGATTTAGAAAAGAAAAAAAAAAACGCACCTTGCCCCGGAAAACAAGCAAAGTGTAAGAAGAAAATATTACTATATTATCTAATAGACAAAAAAGGTGAATAGTAATTAGGAATATTTTCGTCTTTTCATTTTTTTTAAATTCTAATTAAATTTCACTGCACCAACAACGACTCTCATACTTTTTTCAAATATTCAAATCGACCCCCCAACCAGGGGGAAGTGTCAAATAACCATTTTCATAAAAAATCTTAAATAAACTCTACCCAAATATTCAACGGGTCATATCTTCTCGCTCGCAACGAGTTAAATTTTTCCGACACCATCGTTAAACTCGAAATAATTTTAGGAACACAATGTCACTAACTATACGCAAAACGGACGCTTTTTAAAAAACGCTAAATATTTGGGGTAACTTTCATACACGTTGATTTTGCGTTAAATTTTTAAAAGTCGATAGTTACATAGCTAAACGCGGACATGGACATATATTGTTAATTTAAAATAACATTTAAATCTTTC
This sequence comes from Rutidosis leptorrhynchoides, assembly GCF_046630445.1. Lineage (NCBI taxonomy): Eukaryota > Viridiplantae > Streptophyta > Magnoliopsida > Asterales > Asteraceae > Rutidosis > Rutidosis leptorrhynchoides. The sequence continues at coordinate 39,803,363 of NC_092335.1, read as the reverse complement.
ACGGATTATACCTTTTAGTTTGACTCGAGTTGCGCATCAACGACATCATTCTTTAGTCACGAAATAATTTTACAAACTAAATACAATAAAATACATTGAAAACCGAACCCCCGACACGAAGCGATGGTTCAACAACTAGTTATCCAATTAGAAAAACTGATGAACAGTAGCTTCAAATTATTATCTATATATTCAATTAGAAAAACTGATGAACAGTAGCATCAATATTACCAAACAATTTTGACTTGGAAAAACCCCACTTAAAAATATATACTCCGTATAATGTAATAGCTGTGGAATTTATTAGAAAAACTGATGAACAGTAGCGTCAATATTACCAAACAATTTTGACTTGGAAAAACCCCACTTAAAAATATATACTCCGTATAATGTAATAGCTGTGGAATTTAATAAAAACCAATGGCTGGTTGATTGGTTTGTTGGGCGTTCTTACAAGTTGTTGGTCCCTGGTTCAAGCCCTTGGGTTTGGTGGTTTTTTTTTTTTTTTTTTTTAATACGAATTTGTGGCTTTAATATTCTATTTTTAAAAAGTATACCAATTTGACTACATGAATGTTATTAGGCTGGTTTTAACCCAGCGTCACTTTTGCTCCGTCATCCCACATGGCTGCTTGTTTGACGCATTTGACGCCCCTAAGGCGACGTCAAAATTTGACCCCGGGGCTTGGCTTTAATAATTTTTTTTTTTTTTAAAGTATACCAATTTGTGGCTTTAATATTCTATTTTAAAAAAGTATACCAATTTGACTACATGAATGTTATTAGGCTGGTTTTAACCCACCGTCACTTTTGCTCCGTCATCCCACATGGCTGCTTGTTTGACGCCTTTGACGCCCCTAACGTGACGTCAAAATTTGACCCCGGGGCGTCAGTCGGAAATTTCACGGAGGTGTCAAATTTGTTTCAGCCAATCAAGATTTTACCACATATTTTTACATATTATTAGTTAATAAATTTTATACCCGACTACCAATAATATTTTACCACATCACCCACCACAAATTTAACTCTCAAATTTGATCTTCCCCTTTAAACAACTTCACCACAAGACCTTGCCGCATCACCAAAAAGTACATCACTTGCCTTTGACATCACAATTACGGTTAGGAATAGTCTTAGGTCATTATTCTACAAAAGTGAATGGTTAATGGTAGCCTGGTATGGTGCTCACGTGTATTGCTTATTGGTCTATAGTTAGAAACCGTTGAACTTTTTTTTTCTTTGTTTAGTTTTCTTTTTTTAGTTTTACATTTTAATTTTTCAAATTTAAAAACCTATTTAAACACAAAAACATCAATGAATTGATGGTTATGTGTCTTCTATGTCTACCGAATGGTCTTGGGTTTGAGTCATAGAAGTTTTTTTTTTTCAAATTTTTATTTTTCTACAAAAATTGGCAAGGTTTTTTTTTTGTTGAAAGGCAAAGTCACCCACCCACCTAATACTAACACGAATATATACACCACGAAGTGTCATAAATAGGACTCGAACTCTCAACCTTAAGGTTATAAGAGTGACCTCGATACCGCCAAGTCATTGGCTCTTTGATAAAATCGACAAGCTCTTACATGGTCAACCGAACTTCGACCGCAGCGAAGCGCGGTTGACCCCCAATACTTGTTTGTAAATCATTCAAAGTGTATGAAAATCATTTTAAGCACGTTGAATTAAAAAAATAAGAGAGTATAAGACAATATTTCTGATTGGTAATAACATTCATGTTAGAAAGTAGAAGACATGGAATATTGGAATGGTTGTTTAGAACATGGAACAGTTAAAGTGATTAAAAAAAAAAAAAATAGAAAAGCGCTTTTGGCTTAATTAGTGGTATCAAAACAAGTTATCAACCTTAAAGTTGTGAGTTCGAGTTTCGTCGCGGAAAAATAATATGTGTGTTTGTTTTCAAAAAAGAAAAAAAAACATTACGGAGTATATTTTGTAAGGTGCATGAATTTAGTAAATATGTTTTTCAAGTGCATGAGTATGGTCATAAAATCTCAACTGTATAAAGTATTTAATATATAATTATACGGAGTAATAATTATAATTATAATTATAATATTTATTAGTGATTTAACATTTAACACTACATGATAAATTAATGTTCTAGTAATTTAATGTAATAATTTATTTATTATACCAAAGAAGAATGAGAATTGATAAAGTTTTGTTGGGATTTTTCGCTTCAATAGCAGAAGCAAAGAAGTCAGATCAATGCAGCTTTCGTGCCCATCCTAAAGATCATATCCTCTTGCAGCTGGAGCTCTTGATGGCACAATCAAGCGAGTTTATGAATGAATGAAATCAGTTGAAGGAGCGGAGGTTTTGTGCAAAAAAGGACCAACGACGACCCTATCCTAAAGGAGAAGAAGGAGTAGGAGCAGAGTGGAGAATCTTTTTGGATTTCAGCCGAGAAGATTAGTAAAAGGAAGGATCAAGAATGTTATATATTTCAGGAGCTAGATCAGTTGCCGATGAACAAGTAAGAATTGCCTCAACAAAAATAGATGGAATTGGGCCTAAAAAAGCCATTCTGGTTCGTTATCGATTAGGTATCAGTGGGAACATAAAGATAAAAGAATTAACTAAGTATCAGATCGACCAAATTGAACAAATGATAGGTCAAGATCATGTTGTTCATTGGGAATTGAAGAGGGGAGAACGAGCAGACATCGAACGATTAATTTCTATTTCTTGTTATCGTGGAATTCTTCATCAAGATGGATCACCCTTACGCGGTCAACGAACTCATACTAATGCTAGGACTTGTCGCAAGCAAATTCGGAGATGAAAGAAGTCTACCGAAAGCATTGGTACTTGTCTGATCAATCACACTGATAGCTTCAGTAGTTCACTGAAATTTTTATTTGGGGATTTCACCGGTTACTAATCCATTATCGGTATAGTAGACCTCCTTGGCCACTTCCTCATCCCGATCACAAGGAGAGGTTCACTGTGATGGGGGTACTTCTTTTTTCCCTTCCGGAAAGAATGAAATGCATAGGGGACCATCCTTTTGTTGCGGCATGCTCCTCAGATTTACGGATTCACATGGGGCCTCAGGCCCTACTTAGTTGACTGCCAATGACAAAGGCTCCGGACCACCTTTTTCAGCCAGATAGCGAGCGATCACTCAGCAATGAACACTAACTGAAAGCGGCCGGGAATGAGTACCTATCCCTTACGGGAATCGAACCCGTGTCTTCGACATGAAAAGACGATGTCCTAACCACTGGACGAAAGGGACCAAAAATTCTTCATATACCGCTCCGTGGGCTCCGAGAATAGAAGCGGTTCGTTTTCTTTCTATACGAAATTAAAGATTTCGTTTGTGTTCATGTTGGCGATTTCAGATGTCATTTCAGCGGTTCGTCCCCCTTCCTACGGGTTTCCCCACCCCCTGAATAAGTAAGGCCCCGCTCTTTCTAATAAAAAAAAAGACGGATTTTATAAGACTCCGCAGAACGCAGTAACATTTACGAATATATGTATTTGTTTAAATTTTAAATCTAAAGGGTTTTTTTAATAAAATTAATACAGTATATTAAGATTAATATTAGTTATGGGGAAATTGACAAATATATAGTAGTATAAGACTTTTGTAGAATTAGACATATTCAACTTTGTAGTCGTTTATTTGCCTGCATTTTTTTTGTTTACATAATTATGGCAAAAACTGCAGCATATACAGAACAAAAAAAAGAATTCGACATATTCTTCTAATAGTTAGCAGCAGTCGTTTTAATCATTAAAAAGGCACCTGTTTCATTTTGTTTATAAAAAAGTAAGAATTCGACATATCTCAACTACAATGCATTATACACTGCTACTTGACAATGGACAGCTGATAATGGTAACAGAGAGGACCTGGGTTCTGTAAACGTTACCAACTTAAAGACAACAGTATTAAATTTGGACGTTATATTATATACGAGTATAAATATATAAAATATAAATATAAATATCATATAAAATTATACTATTTGGATTGGGAGATGATTCTGTTAGGTCCGATTAAACAACCTAGAACTTTTACAGTGATCAATAAACAAGATTTCCTTTATCAATTATATTAATCAACAAAGTAATCAAATTGCGGAACAATTGATTTGTGAAATATAAGAACGAACACACAATAATAACAATTAAAAGAGAAGATTTGATTGTATTGAAGTAATCGACATTTTTAGCTACGATACATATCATCTATTTATACTAAAACAGAGGAAGCATAATCCTCTCAAATATATCGTTTCCTAACTAACTATCCATTAATATAGGAAACTAGATAAAATCGTATCAAATCAAATCTTGTATTTGAATGCGAAGATATTCGCTTAAATGTAATCTCTTCATTCTTATCTTCAAAGATACACGCGTATTTGAATAAGTCTTCTTGCTGTCATTTATCATTTTGAGTCTGTATCTTCATAAGCTTCTTGAGTCTGTATTTCTTCTGACTCTGTATCCCAGACTCTGTTCTTCAAACTCTATATTACAGACTTAAACATACTTAACCAAAATAGTTTGACTCATCAGATTCTAAACATATTTTTCCAACAATCTCTTCCAAGCTAGATTTTGATTCATCCACACTAATATAATACAAACTACCTATTTTACCATTAAACTACTATTATGTCAATATACCATTTATAAGGCAAGAAGAACTTTTATCAATATTCCATGAAGCTAAATACTACAAAGAAGTTTTAAACTCCGGTTTTACTAGTTTTGTATTTTTTTCTTCTTCCAGATTTCTAGTTTTGTAAACTTCTTTCCAAATATTACTACAATATTTCAAAAAAAAAAAAAAACTTCATGTTCTAGTTATTTCATATATATATATATATATATATATATATATATATATATATATATATATATATATATATATATATATATATATATATATATATATTGTTAGTTTTGTTTTCGATAAAAAAAATTGATATGGTTACTTATGTAACGACCCGACTTTTCCGACTTGCTTTTATGCCTTGTATTTTTGCGAAACTGCGTATTTGTGCGTACTGCGTTGATTTATGCTTCGAAAACTTGATATACGTGTTTTATATTCGTATAAACCTTAAAATGTGCCTTAGTGTATGTGGAATGCTTAACTTGTTCATTGGATGCGTTATAACCGTTAGTGTTACTTGCCGTTACGATTAAACCGCGAACTGCGCGCACGTTTGACTTATGTCAGAATTTGAACTTTTGGACTGCGAAATATTAATTATTATTTTCTAATAATAATTACTTGGGCTTTTGGATGCTTAATTTTACTTATTTAATTGCTAAAGCCCAATAGTTAGTCTTGTTGGACTTTCTACCTTGTTGGGCTCAAGCCCACCCTACTCTAGCTAGTGACCCAATTAATTAGCCCAAGTATTATTACTAGTGGCCCATAATAATAAATAAATAATTAATTAATTAATTAATGAGTCATACTATCATAATGAATAAGGATTATCTATTTGTCACATGAGATTCTAGCATTAGTACACACTTTAGACAACCATGATCCATAAAGCAAAGTGGTGTCTCCCTCCCCCTACCCAAAACCCATGGCCACCAAGGCCACCATGGCCTTGTCCATGTCATCAATCCTTGTCATTTTATTTGCCTATAAATACTAGCCATTTATCTCACACTTGTTCATTTAATTTTCACACACAATTGTTCTTTCTTTCTTTCCTTTCTAGTAATACTTGTAAGTTTTCTTTTCCTTCTTCTTTTCCTCTCAATTTCGTGGTCATCATCATCATCATATGGAGATCAAAGTTCCTTTTAGCTTTGATCTTACTTATATCTTGTTGATTCAAGCATGAATCTTTCAAGAACATGGAAGATTCAAGCTTTCTAGCTTGAATCTTCATATCTTTTGTAGATCTACTTCTTTTATACTTTAATCTTTCTATTTTGTGATAAAGATTCAAACTTTTGTTTGTAATCTTCATGCATCTTCAAGATCCAAGCTTTATGCTTCAAGATCTTCAAGAACAAACAAGATGCAAGCTTTCTAGCTTGAATCTTCATATCTTTTTGTTAGATCTAAGTTCTTTTTACTTTGATCTTGTTATTTTGTTAAAAAGATTCAAACTTGTGTTTGTTATCTTCATATATCTTCAAGATCCAAGCTTTATGTTTCAAGATCTTCAAGAACACTTAAAGGTTCAAGCTTTCTAGCTTTGTAACCTTGTAACTTGTGTGAAATGGATCCAAGCTCTCTAGCTTAGGGTTACATCACCTCTTTTGACTTGGATTGTGCTTATACTTGTTGAAATGATGTAAAGTTTGTAGCTTTAGTTGTTACTGTGAATTGAAATTGTGTTAAGACTAAGGATATGATGTAACCTTGGTTCATCATCCATCTAAGACTCATGAATGAGTTGTGTTCTTACTTGGTCTTAATATATTGTGTATTTATGGTGAATCTTGGTCAAAAGTGATGCTAAACCATCAACGAGTTGTACACTTGAAGCTACAAGCATCAAGGATGAGAACCGTGATGAGCATCAAGCACCAAGAACCCCACCGGAGCACTTGTCCACTGATTTTCGTATCTGATCAGACCACCTGGGCTACTGGAAAGTTGATTTTCAGTTAGTTCGGTTCGAGTAGATGATTTTCCGTTTAGGCCTCGTCTTAATCCGAGTTACGGTTTAGGATTTATGGCCCTCCGATAGTCACTACACCCTATTAACGTTGTGCTGAAATTTCTGACCTACTCGGACTTAAACCGTCACCACGGTCAAACGAAGACGATTTAGGTTCTGAAAATTGGTCAGCTGTTAGGGGACTCCTATACGGAGCCATAGCCACTGACTATGCATCTTTTTGATTTACGTAGAGGTCGTAGCAGCTGACCTAAGTCAGCCTATTATTTCGATCTCTATTCTTGTCAAACTTACTTAGCTTTTATGATGATGAATGATGATGATGATGATACTTAAACTTATTTTATGCACTGTTAGAATTTATAAAGACAACCTACTGACCTAGTAACCCTTGATTTAGGTTGACGACCTTTCGGACCGACTTACTACTTGCGTACTTTCATTACCGACTTTACCGTTTTTATCACTGTGAGTTATAGCATCCCTTTTTACTTTAATTATTTTGGGACTGAGAATACATGCGCTTTTTACGTTTTACATACTAGGCACGAGTACTTAAACTTTATATGTGTGTGGGTTATACAACGGCATAAACATTCCCCTTAGCACGGTAACGTTTAGTCATTGGTTTTTGAACCGGTGAACGCGAATCTTAGATATGGATCCATAGGGTTTGACATCCCCACTCGGGCTAGTCGCGCTAGCATTTAACGGGTGTTTAATACTTCTTGAACATACGCACTCGCCAGGTGTACCTTCAGGGGGTTATAAACGTTAAGTCTAGTTACCGGATGCCCACGGTTATACATATACCTTATCATACTGATTTGAATTACTGATTTGAAACGCTTGTTTGAAGCACTGAAATCTCGTGACCTGTATTACATTACTGATTACAAACAAACTATAGCTCACCGACATTCGTGTTGACTTTTAAGCGTGTATTTCTCAGGTGCTTAGACGTTGTTGCTTCCGCTGTTAGACTTGCTGTCTTGGTGTTATAAACTTGATGTCTGGGTATTAGACTGACTGTTACAGACTTGCTGTGTTAGACTTCCGCTGTAATGACCCGAAAATTTTCAACAAATTTTAAACCAAACTCTTGATATGATTTAATGTTTTGACATGATAAGAAAAGTCTGCTAGGTTGAGTCTCAAAAATTTTTGAACTGTTTTCTTGCATTCATTTAACTTTCGACCATTCCCGACGATTCACGAACAATTATGTGTAAATATATATATATAAATTCTATAAGTGATATCATATATATTGTATTATATATAAAATTATAAATATCAAATATTCAGTATATTGTATAATTAGTAAATATGATATAATTAATAATTTGTAATAATAATATATTAAATTTAAATTATAAAATAAAATAATTGTTATAGTATTATTATTAATATTATTATCATGAATAATATTAATATTATTATAATCAGTATTATTAATTATTAATACCATTATTATTATAATTGTTAATAAACTAATAATTTTAGTCATTATTATAATTATTACTATTATGATTACTAAAAATTATTATTTCTATTTAAATTAGTATTTCCTTATTTTTATTACATTTATCATTATTACTCTTATCATTATTAATTTTAATATTAGTATTGTTAAAATAATTATTATTAATTGGAATTAGTATTATTACTTATACAATTATTAATTGTTAATACTAATTATATAATTTATAAATACAGATATAGAAAATGAACCAGTTTCATATCTACATCAACAATATATATTCTTGTCTCTAAATCTAAACAAATGAACTTAAAATCTCAAATATAAAACAAAATTCTGTTACATGTAATTATCTGCTTTATTTTTTCTTATTCTCCTTATTGAAAAATGAATTGTCCTTCCTGTCTGTAATTTGTACCCATCGAAATCTTCACTTCAATAAGACAAGCGAGTAATCACAAATTCTGTTAGCCATCTAATTCACCTTCGTTTCACCTGGATCAATCTGATAGATATTAAATTCACAGAATTGTACGAATCTGTTAGCCATCGCTTTCCCTTCTTTTACTTTCTGTATTCTTTCTCTTGATTGATTCTTCTTGTCGATTTAATATCTTCACTACAAACAACCATCTATCAAATCTTGATACTACATCCATGATATACTTACACTATATAAGATTCATTACTACAATTCGATGAAAAAGATCAAACAGACAGTTACAAAATTTGTTACACATCTCATTCAAACCGTACCAATACGGAGTATAAAGTCTGCTTTTAATTTATTTATTATTTAAAATCTTCTAATCTAATATTATCTGTCGACCCAATTTTACTATAAAATAATTTACAATCGAATCTTAATGTGTAGTAATTGTCAATTATCACATTATATATATACATATATATATCCTAACAAAATTAGTGGGAAGACAACACTTACATAAATGAAACACTTACAAACTATCATCTGCCTTCGACTCACAAACCATCGAGCTGCTGCACTAAATGTTTCTTGTTTTCTTGATCGAACACGTACATCCACCACCTTCTTCAACCCATTAAACCACCACGACCCACACTACAACTATAACCACCACCCATCATCGAATCACCCTCTCTTACTCTCTATCTCTTTCATATTTCTGTCAAACCACCATTGTTTAAACATCGTACTAGATTTAGATGTGAGAATGAAATAGATGAAGAGAAGATGAAAGAAAAATATAGAGAATAATGTATGAGGGAAAAGGGAATGATAAACAAAACAAAGTGGCTGCTAGGTATGTGCTTTCTATCATTTTTCTGGCCGACAAACTCTAATCAAGAAAACCCATTTGCTCAATTAATCGTGATACTTTTTCTAAGGTGGGTCAAGGGTATCAAACTTATACGCCAACTTGTGATAACATTTAAATTTTATTGGGGCCATGACCAACTATGGATTCTGTTGTGGTTGCCTTTCTTTTTCCTCGTTTGGAGCTGGACGTACCACTACACTCACCCACTGATTTAACTTTGGCTAAGAAAATGATAAATGGGTTACAAAGTATAGTTGGGTTCGTAAATTTGGAAAGGTGGTGAGATATTAAAGTAATAATGATGATGGTGTATGCTAGTGTGGTTATGATCAAACAAGATATAATGTAAAACCCCACTTACAAGACACACTTCCAATTTTTTTTTTTTTTGGTAATAAGATGACACTTTTGCTAGTAGGGCCGTAGGGTTATTGGACCAAATGATGTTAAACAGTGAAGATGCATTAAGATTATGATGATATAAATAATTAAGATGAAGATGATAATTAGGAGATAGAGATAATAACTTGTAGAAAGAAAAAGAAAAGAAAAAAGTTAAAGGTTGATAACTAGTGGGAGACAAGAAGATGTGTTGGAAGGTTGCGTTTTTTATCACTTCAGACGAACCACTTGATTTACGCATGATTTAGTATTGTGGCTTTTAATGAATAAATCGAATCCTAAGTCAGTAACATGGACTTGTCCCCATTTTCTGCTTCTAGTCCAAAAATTTATTGGACTGAGTCCTTGATTGGGCTGTTGATGGGCCATAAAACTCTAAGGAACTAGTAACCAATTTGTCTAAATGGGCCGAAACCCAATTGTTGATAGTTGATTAGGATTTTGAATGGTGAGCTGCATGATAAAAACGAAAAAAAAAATTGATATCAATAAGGATGATGATGTACATGGAAGGTGATAATAATACGGTTACATAAAGGTGGCGATGTTAAGAAATGATGATAATATAAAGAAGGTTATGAAAATAATAGATGGGAATGGTGGTGATGAACTAATGAAGATGATAAAACCAAAGAGCCAATGGCTTGGCGGTATCAAGGTCACCCTTACAACCTTGAGGTTGAGGGTTCGAGTCCTGCTTAGGACAATTCGTGGTGTATATATTCGAGCTAGATTTAGGTGGGTGTGTGAGTTTGCCTTTCAAAAAAAAAATAAAAAATAAAAAATAAAAAAATGAAGATGATAAAACTATTTTGCATATATTAAATACATTGGCGTACGAGTTATTGCAGGAAAGTAGCAGTGGTTCAATTGGTTAGAGTTATGGTTGTTAATAGAGAGGTCTCAGGTTTGAGCCTGGTCTGAGGCATTATTTTTAGAAAAAGAAGAAGAAAATAGAAACAAAATAATACGGGTCAAATAAATTTTAAGTGGGAATTAAATCAGAAAAGCTGAGACAGAGGAATGGTTTAGGTTGTTATCAGTTTAGCGGGACGTCGCGGGTTCAAAACCGGAATTGGGCATTTTTTTAAGGGTTACTTCTTGGAGGTAGTTTACTTATCACTTATCATTATTATTATCATTAATATTATTATTATTATTATTACTATTATTATTATTATTATTATAATTATTATTATCACATCATTATTATAAGTATTATTATTATTATTACCATTAACATTATTTCATTATGAGTCTAAGTATTAATATTATCATGACTATTAAAATTATCATTTTCTTTAAAAATATTATTAGTATTATTATTAGAATTATCATTATTTTTATCATTATTATCCTTATTATTATTATTATTATTATTATTATTTGAATATAATTATTATTATTAATTTCATGAATATTATAATTATTATTATCATTACCATTACTATAATTATTTTTAACATTAATATTATTATCATCATTACTATCATTTTATTAACTACTAGTATCATTATTGCTATTATAAGAACTACATTATTATTACTAACAATATTATTATTAATATTATTATTAATACAATGAAAATTGTTATTAAAATACTTATATAAAACATATATAAAAGTATACATATAGATATAAAAATATAAACAATTGAAATAATATATATATTTGTCCGAATACAAGTATATGTTTTAATATATATATATGAATGATATAGGTTTATGAATCCGAGGTCAACCTTGCTTTGTTCAGTTCAGTCGTATGCATATTTTTACTACAAAATATCATACAGTGAGTTCATTTGCTCCCTTTTACTCTTTACATTTTTGGGACTGAGAATACATGCGTTGTTTTTACGACTGCTTTATTAAATACTTTTGAAATATATTTTGGACTGAGATTATATGAAATGCTTTTATAAATGTTTGAAGAAATAGACACAAGCAAAACATTCCTCGAATGAATTACTATGCAGACGGAAGTTCTGCGGATTATTATTGAATTATGTAGACATGAGAATTGCCACCATTGAATTATGTGGACAGGATAATTGCCACCATTGAATTATGTGGACATGATAATTGCCACCAATTGATGTGAATGTTATGTATCGAGAGAATGATTTTATACACAGGTTATGTGTATGTTAATTTTTGTGCACGAGATATGTGTACGATTACTAAAATTTATGAAAGATGATTTTGTACACGAAAAAGGTGTACTGTATTTAAAAGATATCGCATGTACATTACAGGTGGGTATAGGATTCGGGCCCATTTGTATCATGCAGCATTTAAATCTTGTGGTCTATCAAAATGATGAATTTTATTGTTTTATGATAAACCTATGAACTCACCAACCTTTTGGTTGACACTTTAAAGCATGTTTATTCTCAGGTATGAAAGAAATCTTCCGCTGTGCATTTACTCATTCTAGAGACATTACATGGAGTCGTTCATGGCATATAGACGTCAGTTCATCGCGATGGTACCAGATGTTATTGTATTCGTTCAGGAAGATTTTGGACGGGGTATGACATGTGGTATCAGAGAGGTGGTCGTAGCGAACCAGGTCTTGCATTAATGTGTCTAACTAGTAGTTGTTAGGATGCGTTAATGAGTCTGGACTTCGGCCTAGTAGTTGTTAGGTTATATTAATAAGTTTAGACTTGAACCTGGTCTGCATGTCAAAATTTTTGCTTACCGTTCTTTATCGAAAAATATCTACCTATCATTTTCAGTCTCGATACATCTTATTGCAATTATTGCATAGATGGTGTACAGAAAAATTCAGATCCCATCACATTAAATCTTGTCTGACACGTTTCCTTAATTCCCTCCGTAATCTACGGGATCTTCTGTACTATCTATAGGTATTCTATTTAATTAGAATATCATTCGATATCCGAAAATCATTTCATATCGAAAACCCTTTATCTAACCGTACAAGATGGAACTCACCACTAGTTCAAGTTCCTCGGATTCCGATATGGATTTCCACTCGAGCTCCGGAAGCAGTGTAACCGGAATAGGTCAACCAATTAGCCATCATAAACTCGAGATGAATTAAGAATGGGTACAAAGTAAACTTAATCAATGGAGATGTGAAGAAGTGATCCCTCCCACCAACCATATTGCCCTCTTGGCAAAGAACCTGAAGCACTTACCGGCGAACCTGTTCGTAATACCATTTTCTCTCTCATTTCCTGAATATCTCGCCATGATTATATACTATCTCAAAACCTTATTCACTCGCTCATTCCTACCGACAATCATTCCGGAGTAATAAGTCAACGAGCTTCGCGCCCGAGTTGTAGCCTTGAAAAATATGGTACAAAATGTACCAGCTTCAGCAACATCACTGGCACCAACAGTACCACCATTAGCAACATTAACAGTACCATCACCACCGCCAACAGCAACATCCGCATCACACGTCTTGACATCACAATCTATACCTCGAACATCAACATCATACGCACCATAGCTACCAAGGAGTACCAACAACAATGAACGATGAAGGTTTGATCCATAACTTCATTGAAGAAATATTCTGCGAAGAATATGTGGTTTCTAATAATTTTAGAGATTACTTATTCAAGCTCAAACCGAAAATCATATGAGTTTAATATCATATTAACTCATTAAATCTATGATTACATCTGAAGAAAATATATATGTATATATGTTTTCATAAAGATTGTAATTAAAAATTCTTTTGTACAAACTGATAGTGATGAAAATATTTTAACGGGTAGGTAATACCCGAGGAATATTTAGTTCCACATTAATAAGTTACACTGTACATTCTTCGAATCTGATTCAACAGTCATTTACTATCCTACTTACATCCACAGATATACGAATCCGTTGACCACAGAATAACCATTTTTATTCGATTTCATATTTGGATTTTGACTTATCAGAATCCAACAAGTGGCATAATGAAGAAAACATTGGACAATTAAAATGAATTAAAATATTGATTATAACATATGAAACTAAACAATTCTTCAAGTCTGCCACTTGATTTCATCTTAAACCTCATTTGTATTTTGACGATTCCAATCTGCGTTCAAACATTTCATAATTCTTGAAAATACTTCAATCGAGAGGATGAACCAATCGCACTTCATCTACGAAAAAAAAAGATTGATGCATATAGTTATGCAACTGAAAACACTCGGAACCTGAGTAAATGTTTAAAACGTATCTGTGCTAACCCTTTGGGAGTTGTTATTACCAAAAATAACTTTGCAATCCCTTTTCAAATTAGCCAATTTTGTCACAGCTCTAGCAAGTCAACTTCGACTTTTCATTCGAAACAACCTTATTATAACCTTGATATATATGCGTGCTCTTTTATTGTCATCGGAGAACCTTTTATATTCCACCACATCACCAGCAGACGTACCAGCAACTTCGTTGCTCCTTGGCTTAAATCTCTCCGACAAATCACTATATTTATCTATTGAAGTCTTATCATGAACTCATCCGCGCCTTGTAACGAGAATTGCCATACCAATTACCAGAAATCAGCGTTTAATCATCTACAAACACAATTCTCTTGAAACCCCTCGGTTTGATAACCAATGATCCAGATCCAGTAACTTTGAAAATGCTGACGAAGCAGCATGTAGTAAATGGTCTTAATGGCCAAAAGTGATGATAAAAGAATGGAGTGTTGGGAACACTCAGTAGAAAATTGGTACTGGAAAACGGATTGAGCTAACTATGAAGGAGACCAAGAACAAATATAAGGACCAAACCCTATATTCAAAAAAACCCAGGTAAATCTGGATCCGATGAAATCTTTAGAGAATATCTTGCTCCATACCCAGTTAAAATCTTGCGAAAAATTTTCTCTATCAATCTTCGAACTTAGAAAATTCCAAAACAACATCATAAATATCTTCGATATTTCTGAGGATATTTTCATAAATATTCTCGCCCGAAAATTATATACCCCTTCGTACTATCTGTATTACATTTTGGGAACTTCTGTAAAATCTAAGTATAAATTACGAATGAATTCTGGAGAAGTGTTAAGAATTTGAACATGAGTTAGTATAATATAATGACACTTGGCCAACGTGATTATATTACAGTAATTCATACTGATAGTTCTATTGGAACCTGATGATTCACAGATCATACCATCATCATGTGCCATGTTACATAACTCTTTCATTCTACTTAACCTCCAAACATAACAAGAAAATATATTCTTGATAGTTCTATCCTCTGTGATTCTGGTGATTTACCAAATCAAATCGTGCTATTACGTTCCTTCCTACTTAGAAAATTATGATCATTCGAAAACTCTATATCTACGAATTCTAGACCATTATTCGCTTGATTTAGAATCGGGAAGAGAAAACAAGAGCATGGAGCTCCGAAATATAAAGGAAAATATAAAGTCGATCACAAACACGTAAATTACAAACCGTGTATATCAATGCGGATAGCAACATAAATACACTGGAGAATGAAAAACACTATAACCCCAAGGTAATAGTAGAAGTTAACAGATTCCTCAGGTGTTAGATGAGAAAGGAGGAAGACAGAAGCGATTGTCAGAAGAAGGACAAGGATCAGTACGGGATTAAGCATTTTTACAATCTTTAGAAGTATGGATTCAGGAAGAAAGTATAGGAATGGTGAGAATAATAAAACGGAAGAAGTAAATTTATAATGGAAACATTCGACAGAGCAATTGAGGTAGATGACCGCATTTAATTAAAGAGATCCTAATTTCCTTATTCACCGGAGAATCAAATTTTATAGATTTCGAAGATTTTCTTTTAAATCCCTTGAATTCCGGAATTCAATCGAGACAACGTCAAAAAGTTAAGATGAACCTTATTTTCCTAAATTCAACCATGACTATTCAAAAGTTATGATGAAACTTGTCTTTCTCATTTCACTATTTAGTGATAGCTTCATTCGTACGCTTCGAGTAGTTGAATCGTTTTATTTGATTTATTCAATAATGATAAAACTCTATTCTGCAACTCTTATTCGTCATGAAAACATTCTTATTATTAACCATGATGACCTCACTCAAATTTCGGGACGAAATTTCTTTAACGGGTAGGTACTGTAATGACCCGAAAATTTTCGACAAATTTTAAACCAAACTCTTGATATGATTTAATGTTTTGACATGATAAGAAAAGTCTGCTAGGTTGAGTCTCAAAAATTTTTGAACTGTTTTCTTGCATTCATTTAACCTTCGACCATTCCCGACGATTCACGAACAATTATGTGTAAATATATATATATAAATTCTATAAGTGATATCATATATATTGTATTATATATAAAATTTATAAATATCAAATATTCAGTATATTGTATAATTAGTAAATATGATATAATTAATAATTTGTAATAATAATATATTAAATTTAAATTATAAAATAAAATAATTGTTATAGTATTATTATTAATATTATTATCATGAATAATATTAATATTATTATAATCAGTATTATTAATTATTAATACCATTATTATTATAATTGTTAATAAACTAATAATTTTAGTCATTATTATAATTATTATTATTATGATTACTAAAAATTATTATTTCTATTTAAATTAGTATTTCCTTATTTTTGTTACATTTATCATTATTACTCTTATCATTATTAATTTTAATATTAGTATTGTTAAAATAATTATTATTAATTGGAATTAGTATTATTACTTATACAATTATTAATTGTTAATACTAATTATATAATTTATAAATTTATAAATACAGATATAGAAAATGAACCAGTTTCATATCTACATCAACAATATATATTCTTGTCTCTAAATCTAAACAAATGAACTTAAAATCTCAAATATAAAACAAAATTCTGTTACATGTAATTATCTGCTTTATTTTTTCTTATTCTCCTTATTGAAAAATGAATTGTCCTTCCTGTCTGTAATTTGTACCCATCGAAATCTTCACTTCAATAAGACAAGCGAGTAATCACAAATTTTGTTAGCCATCTAATTCACCTTCGTTTCACCTGGATCAATCTGATAGATATTAAATTCACAGAATTGTACGAATCTGTTAGCCATCGCTTTCCCTTCTTTTACTTTCTGTATTCTTTCTCTTGATTGATTCTTCTTGTCGATTTAATATCTTCACTACAAACAACCATCTATCAAATCGTGATACTACATCCATGATATACTTACACTATATAAGATTCATTACTACAATTCGATGAAAAAGATCAAACAGACAGTTACAAAATTTGTTACACATCTCATTCAAACCGTACCAATACGGAGTATAAAGTCTGCTTTTAATTTGTTTATTATTTAAAATCTTCTAATCTAATATTATCTGTCGACCCAATTTTACTATAAAATAATTTACAATCGAATCTTAATGTGTAGTAATTGTCAATTATCACATTATATATATACATATATATATCCTAACAAAATTAGTGGGAAGACAACACTTACATAAATGAAACACTTACAAACTATCATCTGCCTTCGGCTCACAAACCATCGAGCTGCTGCACTAAATGTTTCTTGTTTTCTTGATCGAACACGTACATCCACCACCTTCTTCAACCCATTAAACCACCACGACCCACACTACAACTATAACCACCACCCATCATCGAATCACCCTCTCTTACTCTCTATCTCTTTCATATTTCTGTCAAACCACCATTGTTTAAACATCGTACTAGATTTAGATGTGAGAATGAAATAGATGAAGAGAAGATGAAAGAAAAATATAGAGAATAATGTATGAGGGAAAAGGGAATGATAAACAAAACAAAGTGGCTGCTAGGTATGTGCTTTCTATCATTTTTTTGGCCGACAAACTCTAATCAAGAAAACCCATTTGCTCAATTAATCGTGATACTTTTTCTAAGGTGGGTCAAGGGTATCAAACTTATACGCCAACTTGTGATAACATTTAAATTTTATTGGGGCCATGACCAACTATGGATTCTGTTGTGGTTGCCTTTCTTTTTCCTCGTTTGGAGCTGGACGTACCACTACACTCACCCACTGATTTAACTTTGGCTAAGCAAATGATAAATGGGTTACAAAGTATAGTTGGGTTCGTAAATTTGGAAAGGTGGCGAGATATTAAAGTAATAATGATGATGGTGTATGCTAGTGTGGTTATGAGCAAACAAGATATAATGTAAAACCCCACTTACAAGACACACTTCCGATTTTTTTTTTTTTGTTTTGTGGTAATAAGATGACACTTTTGCTAGTAGGGTCGTAGGGTTATTGGACCAAATGATGTTAAACAGTGAAGATGCATTAAGATTATGATGATATAAATAATTAAGATGAAGATGATAATTAGGAGATAGAGATAATGACTTGTAGAAAGAAAAAGAAAAGAAAAAAGTTAAAGGTTGATAACTAGTGGGAGACAAGAAGGAGATGTGTTGGAAGGTTGTGTTTTTAATCACTTCAGATGAACCACTTGATTTACGCATGATTTAGTATTGTGGCTTTTAATGAATAAATCGAATCCTAAGTCAGTAACATGGACTTGTCCCCATTTTCTGCTTCTAGTCCAAAAATTTATTGGACTGAGTCCTTGATTGGGCTGTTGATGGGCCATAAAACTCTAAGGAACTAGTAACCAATTTGTCTAAATGGGCCGAAACCCAATTGTTGATAGTTGATTAGGATTTTGAATGGTGAGCTGCATATTAAAAACGAAAAAAAAAATTGATATCAATAAGGATGATGATGTACATGGAAGGTGATGATAATACGGTTACATAAAGGTGGCGATGTTAAGAAATGATGATAATATAAAGAAGGTTATGAAAATAATAGATGGGAATGGTGGTGATGAACTAATGAAGATGATAAAACCAAAGAGCCAATGGCTTGGCGGTATCGAGGTCACCCTTACAACCTTGAGGTTGAGGGTTCGAGTCCTGCTTAGGACAATTCGTGGTGTATATATTCGAGCTAGAATTAGGTGGGTGTGTGAGTTTGCCTTTCAAAAAAAAAATAAAAAAAAAATGAAGATGATAAAACTATTTTGCATATATTAAATACATTTGCGTATGAGTTATTGCAGGAAAGTAGCAGTGGTTCAATTGGTTAGAGTTATGGTTGTTAATAGAGAGGTCTCGGGTTTGAGCCTGGTCTGAGGCATTATTTTTAGAAAAAGAAGAAGAAAATAGAAACAAAATAATACGGGTCAAATAAATTTTAAGTGGGAATTAAATCAGAAAAGCTGAGACAGAGGAATGGTTTAGGTTGTTATCAGTTTAGCGGGACGTCGCGGGTTCAAAACCGGAATTGGGCATTTTTTTAAGGGTTACTTCTTGGAGGTAGTTTACTTATCACTTATCATTATTATTATCATTAATATTATTATTATTATTACTATTATTATTATTATTATAATTATTATTATCACATCATTATTATAAGTATTATTATTATTATTACCATTAACATTATTTCATTATGAGTCTAAGTATTAATATTATCATGACTATTAAAATTATCATTTTCTTTAAAAATATTATTAGTATTATTTTTAGAATTATCATTATTTTTATCATTATTATCCTTATTATTATTATTTGAATATAATTATTATTATTAATTTCATGAATATTATAATTATTATTATCATTACCATTACTATAATTATTTTTAACATTAATATTATTATCATCATTACTATCATTTTATTAACTACTAGTATCATTATTGCTATTATAAGAACTACATTATTATTACTAACAATATTATTATTAATATTATTATTATTACAATGAAAATTGTTATTAAAATACTTATAAAAAACATATATAAAAGTATACATATAGATATAAAAATATAAACAATTGAAATAATATATATATTTGTCCGAATACAAGTATATGTTTTAATATATATATGAATGATATAGGTTCGTGAATCCGAGGTCAACCTTGCTTTGTTCAGTTCAGTCGTATGCATATTTTTACTACAAAATATCGTACAGTGAGTTAATTTGCTCCCTTTTACTCTTTACATTTTTGGGACTGAGAATACATGCGTTGTTTTTACGACTGCTTTATTAAATAATTTTGAAATATATTTTGGACTGAGATTATATGAAATGCTTTTATAAATGTTTGAAGAAATAGACACAAGCAAAACATTCCTCGAATGAATTACTATGCAGACGGAAGTTCTGCGGATTATTATTGAATTATGTAGACATGAGAATTGCCACCATTGAATTATGTGGACAGGATAATTGCCACCATTGGATTATGTGGACATGATAATTGCCACCATTGAATTATGTGGACATGATAATTGCCACCAATTGATATGAATGTTATGTATCGAGAGAATGATTTTATACACAGGTTATGTGTATGTTAATTTTTGTGCACGAGATATGTATACGATTACTAAAATTTATGAAAGATGATTTTGTACACGAAAAAGGTGTACTGTATTTAAAAGATATCGCATGTACATTACAGGTGGGTATAGGATTCGGGCCCATTTGTATCATGCAGCATTTAAATCTTGTGGTCTATCAAAATGATGAATTTTATTGTTTTATGATAAACCTATGAACTCACCAACCTTTTGGTTGACACTTTAAAGCATGTTTATTCTCAGGTATGAAAGAAATCTTCCGCTGTGCATTTACTCATTCTAGAGACATTACATGGAGTCGTTCATGGCATATAGACGTCAGTTCATCGCGATGGTACCAGATGTTATTGTATTCGTTCAGGAAGATTTTGGACGGGGTATGACATCACTGCATTACTTAGAGATGTCTCAAGCATGGAACTTTTACTTTGCATTCGCAACTTATGTTATTTTCAAAACAATAGCTTCGTAATGACCTTAGTATCATGTACTCCTGTTAATGTTCCTATTTATCTTTTGTAAAACGTTATCTTTCATGAATGCAAATCGGTTTTCAAACAACATATAGTGTTTGAACATGTAATGATCGTGTTGTTGATGATCCGTACACGATGGTTATGTACGGGGTGTCACAGTTGGTATCAGAGCATTGGTTGTAGAGAATTAGGTTGCATTAGTGAGTCTAGGGTCGACCCGAGTAGGATTCACTAATAGGACTAATCTACAACTTGCTAGTTTACTTGTTTCTGCGGAACCTGCTGCATGCTACTGTGTTATATTACTACATGTTACTGCTTACTACTACTGCATGCCACTGCTTACTTTTACTACTGTATGAACTTGCTGCATGCTACCGTTTCCTTTTACTGCTATGTAAACTCGCTGCATGCTTTTGCTTATTCTAGCTACTGCATGCTACTATCTGCTTTCGATTGCATGTTACTTCTGTTTAGTACTGTTAATATTGCCATGCTATATACTGCTGTAAACAAGCTAGGTTGCTGTAGTGCCTGATTACATGCTTGCTTCATGCCTGCTATTCGTTGCACCAACTTGGAAAAAAACTTACCTTTCCTAGTTCAGATGTTTTTCTGAACCCTTTCCCACTCATCTAACCCTAAGGACTAGTAATGTAATCCACCTGTTACTACCATTCCACCATTCCGAAGAATGAAACATTGCTTCACGCAATCTAGGAAGAGTACCCCTCGGATTACACGCCCGCTGAAGTTGATCCTCGGAGGAAGAGATATGTAAGGACTTGTCGGAGTAACCGCACCCCAAGCTCACTCTAATTAGCCACGTACTACGTAAGAATATTAGAAGGATGTCCAGTTCCTGCAAGTTGACTCATATCCCGTACACTTTCGTGACCGTCACTTATCTCTTTCATCCTTCGCCGCTACTCAACGATCTAATGACACTTCTGGACTTAGGTCCCCAACACTCTTAGGAATTGGAGAAGTCGGGAGGACATCTCCTTTCACAAGGTCAGGGTGCCTTCTACTGATGCTCAGCCATATCCAAAGACTTGGGAGTCACCTCGAGATAAATCGTATTACTACTTGCTACACGAACAACTCGATACGAGACCCAGATTAAATTTCTAGAAAGGAACCTAACGACATTACTTGAACCCGAACATTTTGAAGAAATTTCGGGACATTTAGGCATTGATGCATGACCTACAGAACCTACGCACCCACACCGAGAAACTGTGAGATTAATTAGGTAGAATCGGTTTTGAGATAGCATAGATGAAGCACCGTTAGATGGAATTGAGTAGAACTTGAAGTGATCACGTTACATTGACCATATGGAGTGATGTTGGAATGAACGCATGATTTAGTACAATATAATGACGCCAGGCCAGCGTAATTATGTTGAAGTAAATCATGCAGAAGTCCCAATGTCACTATATAAGGAATATGAAGCGATTCAAAGGAAATTTTGGTAGGAACCACTCGAGTGTACGCATTATGGTCTGTTGGAGGTAGGAATAACCACTAAGCCTAGATACTGTACAAGAAGGGCCTTGATTACGAAATTGATAACCCGATAATCTGTTATGAATATAGACACCCTAGACACTTAAGGAAAAAGTTCTCAAAAAGGGAAAAATTTGGACTTACATGCGGTAGAACAATCGTTATCTCAGTTATGGAGACTCGCATGGATCCTGATTTTAGTTAGGGTACATTTCTTTACAACGTTTATTGTCTCGAAGTTGTTTAATACTAGAGTGATAGAAACCTTACATCTAAGAACTATAGTGTTATGACGAGTAAGCCATTAACAACCATGAGAGTTAAGTATTCTAAAAGACAAACTAATGGTAAGCTGGCAAAGATAGATGAATAATTTAAGGTAGTACCTTAAAATTAATAGGTGGGTCATTTGGAGATGACCTCATGCCGACGAAACTTGGAAGTTTTATAGTAGTAGTTGGAAAGGATTAGTTACCTGCGCACAAGCAGATGTTATTTGAGAAGGTTGATAAGATTTGGTTGGAATGGACTGGCTTTCAAGGATGAAAGCGAAAGTAATATGTAGTAAGAAGATTATTCGTATACCTCGCGAGGATGGTGAACCAAAATCCATCTGGGTTACTTCAACAACCCGAGATCCCACAATGGAAATGGGAAGGGATGACGATGGATTTCATCCTGAAAGTACCGAAAACAATAGGCAGTTATGACACTATCTAGGTTATTGTTGACCGCCTCACCAAGTCTGCTCACTTTCTAACCATGAAAGAAACCGATACAATGAACAACGATACATAAAGGAAACTGTATCCCGTCACTTCGGCAATTCAAATTCTATACTACCCAAGAATCGTATTTGATGCTCATTCTTATGCGACACTGAATCCTAACTTATTCCGAGAGAATTCTTAATCAGTGATAATCACACCATCACCCTTCTTACGTCGATATTAGTCATACCAGTTCGAGATTTCCAAAATCAATGGGTAGTTAATTCTCACCCTCATACTCTCCCTTTCGCATCTCACTTATAAGCAACAACTTTACACTTAAGCATTTTTGGTCAAAGAACTTATGCCCTACTAATAGTCATCAACCACATTTAAATTCAACAGTTTTCATTACCTCGTGATATTGATGCTCAAATGTCACCCAAAATTTTCAAAAAAATATTTTACTCGATCTTTTTCCAACTTGTAACCTCCGAAATATGAAAATTTTTGCTGCCAAAATTTTTCACACACTATTTTACTGTGCGATCCTCCCAAGGTTTTATAAAAGTAAATTTATTTTGTTTGTCATTCGTGCAAATTTTTGAAATCACATATGTTATATAAAATAAAGTAAATGATTACTTATTTTTGGCAAATACATATGAAATTTTACTTTCACTTTTACAAATCAAATCTTTTGTTCAAAAGATATTTTTCTTTGAATGGTACGGGTTGTACGTAACCCTAGTTTACTAAGAACTTCATTTCTTTTCTTACATTGTCACCTTAAACAATTTCATAAAATTTTTGTTGCTCATTATATAAAATTTTTAGTTGCTTATTCGTATCCAAGTCATCATGAAGACAGACAACTATCGAAATTGAGAGATTCATGTGTGTATGTACGTGATGAAGGCACTTACTACCACGTCATACAGAGCCTTTGGGCATCCACTAGCACTTAAACCATTCAAAATTATTGCGTTACCCTAGGGATCTTATTTGCCACACCCATCGGAGCGATGTTCTTTCTTACATAACTCTAAGTCCTGACTTATTCCAAGATATTCTCGTCTAGCGATATTAACATCATCAGTACTCCGACTTTAAAATTGGCCATAACCTGTTTGGCAATTTTGCAAAGACAAGAAGCGATTAACTTCTCATCCTCATGCTCTATCCTTCATACCTCACTTTTTAGCAACGGCTTCGCACGTGAACATTTTTGGGCCAAAGACTTAAGTCCTGATAATTGTCAAAACTACATTTAATTCATTAGTTTTTATTACCCGGTGACATGTCACCCGATGATTCAAGGATTTTTCACTCAATCTTTTTCAAATCGTAACCTCTGAAATACGAAAAACTATGTTTATCAAAATTTTTACACGTTGATTTTACACGTTGCTTATTTGTGCGGTTCTCACGAGATTTATGGACAAATGAAAGTACTAAAATCTTTTCTGACACTTATGCGATTTATAAAATCATATATGTATAGATTTACCTTTACTTATTTTAGTTAGTACATACTAAGTTATACCTTCAAATTATTTAAAAATCGCTCCTTTATTGAGCTGTCTAACTTAAGTCAAATAGTTTTGTGCAAAATGGTACACGTTGTACATACTTCTAAATTTACTAGGAACTTCGTTCCGTTTATGTTGTTACATCAAATGTTTAAAGGTTTTTAAAACTTCATTGGTTGATTTTATTAAAGGTTTTCGTATTAGACTACACCATGTATGGATCACACTTCTTCTCGCCCTCCGTTAGGGATTAAGCTTACTATTAAGATCTTTGTTAAAAACTCTTGAGCCACTTTGGATGGCAGATTTATAAAGTTGTTAGGAAGTCTTTGTGCTCATAAAATGTTCCTTTTAAGGTTAAACATGGCAAAAACACGGGCCGATAAATCAGTTTTCTGAGGAACACTTAGTGGTCACCCTATTGTAGAGAAGGCACTAGGTGGGTTTCTATTCTCAATGTTTCAAGACTAAATCGCAACATCATCTCTATGAATCAGTAGGTTGAAGTACAAGGAATCGTTTTTGAGATTCTTTTCACTTAGAGTAAACCATTCTTTACGACCAAGGGTCCACATATCTTCTCATCCGCGCATCTCCATGAGTATAAGGATAAATTCGGATCAATCCGCTCGAAGAGTTCACTCTCGTTCAAAGATTACACCTTTCGTGCGATTTTCTTTCAGAAATGTAGTATAAAATACTTTAAGAATCTATGAATCTTGTTATTTCCTTTTGTGGGTATATATCCGGATGACATATTCATGATAGCAAGAAACGAAATCAATTTATTGATCTCTTAGGACAAGAGACTTAATTAATGGCATATACCTATTCTTACTTTTATACGCCCAAGTACCTTTCAAGGTAAATAACTCACTTCTGAGCCCACAAGTCTCACGGAACTATGATACACTACTTCTTATTTAAATACGGTACCATTTTTAGTCACTCCTCAAATTTCGGGACGAAATTTCCATTAACAGGTGGGTAATGTAACGACCCGACTTTTTCGACTTGCTTTTATGCCTTGTATTTTTGCGAAACTGCGTATTTGTGCGTACTGCGTTGATTTATGCTTCGAAAACTTGATATACGTGTTTTATATTCATATATACCTTAAAACGTGCCTTAGTGTATGTGGAATGCTTAACTTGTTCATTGGATGCTTTATAACCGTTAGTGTTACTTGCCGTTACGATTAAACCGCGAACTGCGCGCACGTATGACTTTTGTCGGAACCAGAACTTTTGGACTGCGAAATATTAATTATTATTTTCTAATAATAATTACTTGGGCTTTTGGATGCTTAATTTTACTTATTTAATTGCTAAAGCCCAATAGTTAGTCTTGTTGGACTTTCTACCTTGTTGGGCTCAAGCCCACCCTACTCTAGCTAGTGACCCAATTAATTAGCCCAAGTATTATTACTAGTGGCCCATAATAATAAATAAATAATAAATTAATTAATTAATGAGTCATACTAGCATAATGGATAAGGATTATCTATTTGTCACATGGGATTCTAGCATTAGTACACACTTTAGACAACCATGATCCATAAAGCAAAGTGGTGTCTCCCTCCCCCTACCCAAAACCCATGGCCACCAAGGCCACCATGGCCTTATCCATGTCATCAATCCTTGTCATTTCATTTGCCTATAAATACTAGCCATTTACCTCACACTTGTTCATTTGATTTTCACACACAATTGTTCTTTCTTTCTTTCCTTTCTAGTAATACTTGTAAGTTTTCTTTTCCTTCTTCTTTTCCTCTCAATTTCGTGGTCATCATCATCATCATATGGAGATCAAAGTTCCTTTTAGCTTTGATCTTACTTATATCTTGTTGATTCACGCATTAATCTTTCAAGAACATGGAAGATTCAATCTTTCTAGCTTGAATATTCATATCTTTTGTAGATCTACTTCTTTTATACTTTAATCTTTCTATTTTGTGATAAAGATTCAAACTTTTGTTTGTAATCTTCATGCATCTTCAAGATCCAAGCTTTATGCTTCAAGATCTTCAAGAACAAACAAGATGCAAGCTTTCTAGCTTGAATCTTCATATCTTTTTGTTAGATCTAAGTTCTTTTTACTTTGATCTTGTTATTTTGTTAAAAAGATTCAAACTTGTGTTTGTTATCTTCATATATCTTCAAGATCCAAGCTTTATACTTCAAGATCTTCAAGAACACTTAAAGGTTCAAGCTTTCTAGCTTTGTAACCTTGTAACTTGTGTGAAATGGATCCAAGCTCTCTAGCTTAGGGTTCCATCACCTCTTTTGACTTGGATTGTGCTTATACTTGTTGAAATGATGTAAAGTTTGTAGCTTTAGTTGTTATTGTGAATTGAAATTGTGTTAAGACTAAGGATATGATGTAACCTTGGTTCATCATCCATCTAAGACTCATGAATGAGTTGTGTTCTTACTTGGTCTTAACATATTGTGTATTGATGGTGAATCTTGGTCAAAAGTGATGCTAAACCATCAACGAGTTGTACACTTGAAGCTACAAGCATCAAGGATGAGAACCGTGATGAGCATCAAGCACCAAGAACCCCACCGGAGTACTTGTTCACTGATTTTCGTATCTGATCAGACCACCTGGGCTACTGGAAAGTTGATTTTCAGTTAGTTCGGTTCGAGTAGATGATTTTCCGTTTAGGCCTCGTCTTAATCCGAGTTACGGTTTAGGATTTCTGGCCCTCCGATAGTCACTACACCCTATTAACGTTGTGCTGAAATTTCTGACCTACTCGCACTTAAACCGTCACCACGGTCAAACGAAGACGATTTAGGTTCTAAAAATTGGTCAGATGTTAGAGGACTCCTATACGGAGCCATAGCCACTGACTATGCGTCTTTTCGATTTACGTAGAGGTCGTAGCAGCTGACCTAAGTCAGCCTATTGTTTCGATCTCTATTCTTGTCAAACTTACTTAACTTTTATGATGATGAATGATGATGATGATGATACTTAAACTTATTTTATGCACTGTTAGAATTTATAAAGACAACCTACTGACCTAGTAACCCTTGATTTAGGTTGACGACCTTTCGGACCGACT
The DNA here is from genome assembly GCF_046630445.1 of Rutidosis leptorrhynchoides. Classification (NCBI taxonomy): domain Eukaryota; kingdom Viridiplantae; phylum Streptophyta; class Magnoliopsida; order Asterales; family Asteraceae; genus Rutidosis; species Rutidosis leptorrhynchoides. The sequence continues at coordinate 39,775,824 of NC_092335.1, read as the reverse complement.
TACTACTTGCGTACTTTCATTACCGACTTTACCGCTTTTATCACTGTGAGTTATAGCATCCCTTTTTACTTTAATTATTTTGGGGCTGAGAATACATGCGCTTTTTACGTTTTACATACTAGGTACGAGTACTTAAACTTTATATGTGTGTGGGTTATACAACGGCATAAACATTCCCCTTAGCACGGTAACGTTTAGTCATTGGTTTTTGAACCGGTGAACGCGAATCTTAGATATGGATCCATAGGGTTTGACATCCCCACTCGGGCTAGTCGCGCTATCATTTAACGGGTGTTTAATACTTCGTGAACATACGCACTCGCCAGGTGTACCTTCAGGGGGTTATAAACGTTAAGTCTAGTTACCGGGTGCCCACGGTTATACATATACCTTATCATACTGATTTGAATTACTGATTTGAAACGCTTGTTTGAAGCACTGAAATCTCGTGGCCTGTATTACATTACTGATTACAAACAAACTATAGCTCACCAACATTCGTGTTGACTTTTAAGCGTGTATTTCTCAGGTGCTTAGACGTTGTTGCTTCCGCTGTTAGACTTGCTGTCTTGGTGTTATAAACTTGATGTCTGGGTATTAGACTGGCTGTTACAGACTTGCTGTGTTAGACTTCCGCTGCATTACTTAGAGATGTCTCAAGCATGGAACTTTTACTTTGCATTCGCAACTTATGTTATTTTCAAAACAATAGCTTCGTAATGACCTTAGTATCATGTACTCCTGTTAATGTTCCTATTTATCTTTTGTAAAACGTTATCTTTCATGAATGCAAATCGGTTTTCAAACAACATATAGTGTTTGACCATGTAATGATCCTGTTGTTGATGATCCGTACACGATGGTTATGTACGGGGTGTCACAACTTAAGGAAGGATGCTATCCCACATAGGTGGGAGGAAATTAAGAGTTGGAGGTATCTCACTTGGCTATAAAAGGAGGTCATGGGTATACTTTCAAATCGCATCAATCAATACACTTTAAATATTTGATTATTTTTTTCTTTCTTACCCTTGTTTGAGAGTTGTATTAGTTAAATACTTTGGAGAGTGTAGTTGGCTTAAGAGAGCCGTCTATATCATTGTAACAATTTGTGATATAGTGTATTTCTCTCTTTGGAGGCCCGTGATTTTTCTTATGTTCTGAAGTTTCTACGTTAAATCTTGTGTTGTGGATTGTTCTTATTTCCTTACTGTTATTGTTGGGCTGGGTAGTGGAAATTAGTGAGACCGTAATTTCCCAACAATTAGATTGTTGGGTGCAAACCCA